>NC_041214.2:57316251-57446043 GCF_002837175.3 Physeter macrocephalus
CTGGGAGGTCTCTTGTGGACCAGTGTCCTGAGGTTGGCTCTCCCACCTCAGAGACAGAGCCCTGATGCCTGGCTGGAGCGCCAAGAGCCTTTAATCCACACAGCCAGGTACGTGGGGAGTTTCTTGCCTTTTGTGAGGTCGGAGGTCTTCTGCCAGCGTTCGGTGGGTGTTCTATAGGAGAAGTTCTACGTGTAGCTGTATTTCTGATGTATCTGTGAGGAGGAAGGTGATCTCCGCGTCTTACTCTTCCGCCATCTTGGCTGCTTCCTCCAAAATGTTTAATATAAGTTTTAAAATGTATCTCTGACAAAGTACGGATATGGTAGATTTTCATGGGAAAATACAGAATGCTTCATTTTCAGATTATATTATGCCAATATGTTAAAATATGTCTAGATGAAGACAAAAGTACGTAATTATGTAAATGGTTAAAATTAAAAATTTAATAGAGGAACATGTCATGCTTATAAAATATAATATACATCAAATTTTATATTATAAAATGAAATATGTTTATCATTACATTTCTTCTTTTTCTACCCATTCTTTTCATGAATTTTCATCTTCAGAAAAATGTTTTTACCTGAGAGTCTTTTCAATAATTTTTATTCTTCCACTAAATCCAATACATGGCCAACGTTAGAGGCTGAAAAAATTTTGAGGGTCAATGTGGATCTGAGATTCTTTCAGCAGAATGAAAATCTTTTTAAAATAGATGATACCTACTAATCATTAAAAGTGCAGAATTTTACTGAAGTTTTCTCAATTAATCTCAGTGTTCCAAGAGCATTCATATTTAACCCTAATATCTTTTCAACCTAATTTATATTAAGATAGTGTATTTTATAGCTAGATTCTATTTAGAGTAAATGAAATAAAAATATTATTCATTTATGATCTCAGATTAATTCATGAGTCCCAGACTACATTAAATAGATGTCAGTTTTTGGAAAATGATGATGTCTATTTAATTTCTAAAAGTTTGTTTTTTCCCATAGGATTTGCCACTTTTTCAAAGCATATGCTCATTTCCTAGAAATCAGCACATGTGTTGGAAAAAAAAAAAAGAATACAGCCATGGTTTTAACTTTTACTATCATAATATGAAGCTGGCACTATCCCCTCCCTTCCTGAAAATCATGAAAAAGCAATAAGGAGAACAAGAAACAGAAACACCAATATGATTTAGCAAAATTAGGAGACAGTGAATATTCAAACCTCTACATAAGTGAGAATACTCCTAGGGTGTATTCATATAGAGAAGCAAAGTGAGGATCAACAAGGAGACAACCAAAGATCTGGAATTCTGTGTGGGGAAGAGGGTGGTTCTTCTGCGAAAATACTAAGTGCTGCATAAAATGTAATTTTTCTTGTATGGCTGGGCTGAAATAAATTTGGAACAATTATAGGTGTCCAGAAAAGTAATTTAAAAGTTCTAATATTCATTAGTGGTGATTCTCACTAAGTGCTCAGTGAGGATGGAGCTCTACCAGGAGCAGGTGCACATATTTGCACTGGGGTTAAAAGCTGGGCCTTGAGCCAGTTGCAAGGATTTATGTTTAAAGGGAGATGGGAAGGAAGCTGGAACTTTTTCACTAATCCTGAAAAATGAGTAGAACATAGGACCCCACTTATATGGACATGCTTAAAATCTAAGAAACAAAAGGCTGAAATTAGAGGTGCAAGAAGTTAGTCCACCAAATATTAATATAAATAAAATGATTAGTGTATTTGTTACAGTAGTTAAGTTGCCATAACAAAGAAAACACAAATTTGCTTTAAATAAGTTAGAAGTTTATTTTCCATCGTATAATATCCCAGGTTATATGGACTTCATAAAGTAAGCCAGAATAGCTGGCATTCTGTCAATGCTCCATTCTAATAGGATCTTGCAAGATTGACTTATTATCTTCATATCTCATCAGTGGAAAGAAAGTTGGAGTTGAAATATGGTAATAGGTGCTTTAGAAGATGACCTGAAATTTGCACATACACCACTCACATCTCACTTGTGAACTTAATTGCATGATAGCACAAAGGCTGAAAATGTGTTCTCTAGCCCACACGACAAAACACTTAAAGGGCAGAACACAAACATTCTGACATGGATAGCCATATAAACATCCAACAAAATAAATTCTAAACAAAAAAATTACTATTAAATGATCCAGTACATCAGGAATATAAATGACTATAAATTACTCTGTACCTAACACATGAATGAAATACAGAGATAAAAAACTATAAAGGAGTAATTGACATTCTACAATCACAATGCAGATTGCAAATACCAAAATGGTTTATTAACAGGTCAGTCAAGCTTGAATAAGTACTTTACACAGAAAAATATATCATTTGAACAACAAAAGCAATAAGCTTGAAGTTTTAGGCATATGTAAAGCCCTGAATTAAACAGTACAGAGAGTATTATCCTCAAAAAACGGAAGCTTTAACCAAAGTTTACCATAAGTAGCTCACAAAAGATCTCAAATATTTCAAGAATCTAAACCAAGCAGATCATGATTAAGGTTACAAAGCAATTAAAAAGTAAATAAGAGAAAGGCAAAAAATAATTTTTATCCATTAATTATAAATAACTTCTATAAACAAATAAAAATTTATCAATCTGAGAAGAAATGGAATATCATTTTCACCTACTGCATAGAATTTTTAAAAAAATTCTTAAAAATAACAAGTCTTATCAAGGATATGGCTAACATAACTATTATGCACTGCTGTCGGGGGAGGAGGAATTTAACTTCAAGAAAATAGTCTGGTACTATTTTGTAAAGTTAAACATATGCATATCCTTCAACACAGCAATTCTGTTATGGAATTACTCAAGAGAATCTGAGTCATGAGTACCAAGAGACTTAGATGAATATTCATAGCATATTGTTAGAAAAAAACACCACTGATTACTATTAGAAGAATGGATATGAAAATCTTGGTTTATACATATTATATAATACTAAATAACTCTAGAACCATAAAATTTTGCATGTGGATATCTAGTTTCCCAACACCATTTGCTGAAGAGACTATCCTTGCCCCATTGTGTGTTCTTGGTACCCTTGTCAAAGATCAGTTGGTCTAATATGCATGGGTTTATTTCTAGGCTCTCTATATAGTTCCACTGGTCTATAAGTCTCTTTATGCAAGTACCATATAGTTTTAATTACCTTAGCTTTGTAATATTTTGAAATCAGGAGGTGTGATGCCTCTAGCTTTGTATTTCTTTCTCGATTGTTTTAGCTATTCTGGGTATTTTCTAGTTCCATACAGATTTTAGAATTACTTTTTCTATGTTTACAAAAAATGTCATTTTTATAAAAAATGCTATTGGAATTTTGATGGTGATAACACTGAATCTGTAGATTGCTTTAGGTATTATGAACATTTTAATAATATTAATCCTTCCAATCCATTAACATGGGATGTCTTTCCATTGATTTGTGTGTTCTTCAATTTCTGTCATCATTGACTTATTTTAAGTGTACAGATCTTTCAACTCCTTGGTTAAATGTATTCTTAAGTATTTTATTTTTGATGTCATAGTAAGTGGAATTTTTAAACTATCTTTTTCAGATGGTTCATTGTTTTAGTGTGTAGAAAAATGAATGATGTTTGTATGTTGATTTTGTATCTTGCAACTTCAGTGAATGCATTTATTCCAATAATATTTTTGTGTAGTCCTTAGGGTTTTCAACATATAAGATCATATCATCCTCAAACAAATATAAATTTTTCTTTCTGTTCAACTTGGATTCCTTTTATTTCTTATTGTTGCCTAAATACTCTGGCTAGGACTTTCTCTACCTTACATCATACAGAAACATCAACTTGAAATGGATTAAAAGCTTAAACATAAACCCTCAAACTGTAAAACTAGAAGAAACAGGGTAAATTTTCTTGACATTGGTCTTGGGAATGATTTCTTGGATATGATACCAAAAACAAAGACAAAAGAAAAATAGACAAATGGGACTACATCAAACTAAAAAGCTTCTGCCCAGCAAAGGAAACAACCAACAAAATGAAAAAGCAACATATAGAATAAGAGAAAAAATTTGCAAACCATGTATCTGATAGGAGGTTTATTTCCAAAATATACAAGGAACTTCTAAAACTCAGTAGCAAAAACAAAACCAAACACCAACTAAAAAATAGACACATAACTTGAATAGGCATTTCTCCAAAGACTACAAATGACTGACAGGCATATGAAAAGATGCTCAATATCACTAATTATAAGGGAAATGCAAATCAAAACTAAAATGTGATATCACCTCATACCTGTTGGGATGGCTATTATAAAAAACAAAAGATAATAAGATCTGGCAAGTTTGTGGAGATATTGGAACCTTTATACACTGTTGGCAGAAAAGTAAAATGGTGCAGCAGTTGTAGAAAACAGTATGGAGATTGCTCAAAAAGTTAAAAATAGAACTTCTATATGATCCAGCAGTCCCACCTCTGGTATATATTGAAAGGAAATGAAATCAGTATCTCAGAGACATAGCTGTGTTCACTTGTTCATTGCAGCTCTATACACAATAGCCAAGATATAGAAATAACACAAGTGTCCACTGCCATATGAAGAGAGAAACAAAATATGATTTATACATACAATAGAATATTATTCATCCCTGAAAAAGAAGAAAATCCTTCAATTTGCAACATGGATGAACCTGGAACCAGTCAGAGAAGGACAAATATTGCATGAGTCTACTTATGTGAAATATCTAAAACAGTTTAATTCATAGAAACAGAGAATACAAAGAGATTGCCAGAGGATCTTGGGGGGAAATGGGGAGTTGTTATTCAATGGCTATAAGGTTTCAGTTATGCTAGATAAATGCATTCTAGAGTTCTGCAGTACAACATAGTGACTCTAGCTAACAATACGCTGTAGTGTACTTCAAAATTTGTTAAGAGGGTAGATCTCATGTTAAGGGTTCTTAACACCAAAACAAACAAACAAACAAGCAAAAAAAGAACAAAAAAAAAACAGTCACACACACAAAACAAAGCAAAAACAAAAACCATCATAGGGGTGCAAGGAAATTCTGGCAGGTGTTGGATATGTCTATTATGTTGATTGTGGTGTTTGCCTATGTCCAAACTGAATAAATTGTACACATTAAATATATAGAATTCTTTGCATATCAGTTATGCCTCATTAAAGCTGTTAAAATATAGAAAAATTATACTGATTGAAAATGCAAATCAAAGAAGAAAATGTACAGTATTATGTTTCTTATAGAAGGTATATATATTTATACATAATGTTCTAAAGTAATATTAAATAATATAGTGTTAGGAATACATACCTTTGTGACTTAAACAAAAACAACAACAAAAAGGTAATAAAACTACCAAGGGAATCAGAACAATGGCTCCCTCTAGAAGGGAGGCAGCACTATAGGATGAGAAAGATGCAACAGTATTGCTTGCATGGGTTTATGGATGAACATTTTATGGTGGATTCTTCAATATATATACGTAAGTATTTTCCTAAATATTAAAACATTTTCCCTAAGTATTAAAGTAGAACAAAAATTCACAGTTACCTGTGGAAAAAGAATGGTTAAATTCACACTAACCAATGAAGTGCGAAAATAATTTAGCTAGTCTTCAACACAGCCCTAGTTGCAGGGGTTTCTGTAGATGGCAAAACACTTCATAACCACAGGGGCTGCCATTTACACAGACTATATATGAATGTTGAGCAGCACAGTGGTCTGCTAGTTGCTACCCCCTGTGAGCACTAGCTATTTCAGGAAAAAAAATAACTATGTCAAAGAAATAAACCAAAAATAGTGAAATGACATAACTTAGTAATGATATAAATATAGAGATTACATTTTAAAACATACTAGCATTTAGTTATTAAAATGACAATGTATTCCAGAAAAATAGTGAACCATATTAGCTAATGGCTTAAAATAAACAAAAGAGTCTTTAAAGCACTTAGAAAACTTGAGAGAAATAAAGGGAATTTTTGTGCAAAAAATATCAGAGCAATGAGCAATGAAAATCTTAAAGAAAATAATGTGTGTTCTGAAGATTTTAATCCAGCCCAGATTATTAGCTGTTTCTCCTAATTATATGATACTTTCTCTCTTATAAATACCAATATCGTATACTGTATAAAAAACAAGAGTTTAGGGCTTCCCTGGTGGCACAGTGGTTAAGAATCCGCCTGCCAATGCAGGGGACATGGGTTCGAGCCCTGGTCTGGGAAGATCCCACATGCCGCGGAGAAACGAAGCCAGTGCACCACAACTACTGAGCCTGCGCTCTAGAGACCGTGAGCCACAACTACTAAAGCCCACGTGCCTACAGTCTGTGCTCCACAACAAGAAAAGCCACTGCAATGAGAAGCCTGCATACCGTATTGAAGAGTAGCCCCCACTCGCCGCAAGTAGATAAAGCCCGCGTGCAGCAACAAAGACCCGACGCAGCCAAATAAATAAATAAACTTATAAAAACAAGAAAAAAAAAAACCACAAGAGTTTAGGCGGGACCAGGTGTAAATGCTCACTGCTATTCTGTTTCATCGTGTGTGTGTGGGGGGGGTAATGAGCAAGACAGATTAATTCTTAATGAAATGAATGGAATGATCTTAACATTAATAATCAAAATATCCTCATAGACTTTAGAGGTTGATAGTTTTGAAGGTCAGAATTTGTAGGAAGAGTTGTGTGACAGATTAATCATGTGTTACCTTGAAAACTCATCTTTTTTATCTTACATTTTAAATAATTAGTGTCTTTTTTATCCATGTTAGAATTCATGCTCTTCTACTATCACTAATAGAAAATCACCTGTTTTAATGCATGTAAATGATTACAGACAGCACTATGCTTTATTAGATGATCTTGCTACTGGATTATTACCAGAAAGGATGCATTATGATCAACTTCTCTGAAATCATTATAGGTAGTTGGGTTATGATTGATCTACATTTATGAATTGCTGGTGCTCAGCACTATGAAATTGTCTTTCTTATGATAAAATTATCCACTAGAATTCACAAAACAGAGCAGAGATGTTGTAAATTTGCAACCTCCAACCTACTGATAACCAGAGATACGTGTGCATGTGTGCGCAGGTGCACAAACACGTGCTTCTTGTAAATTTTTATTGAGATAGTTTTCCAATTTCTTCAGGGGACGTGGAACATTTGCTTCAAATACTTCAAGGATAAAATTAGTGTGGATACAATCAATAGCAACAATCAGTGTCGCTATGATTTTCAAATTTCCCATGTATCGAAATGGATTAGGAACTACTTTATGAGGCAGATGTTAGTGCATGTCATAGGTATGATGTCAGATCACTTTTCATTAAAGGTGAGGTGACAATTCATTCAGGATCATTTATTTTGGTAAGACTGCTTCACATTTTCATAAAGGAATTGAACTCAAATTTCTCATTTGATTCTGATTAAAGCATAGAAAGCCTTTCTAAATTTACTATACTGGGTAAAAGCACTTTAACATTTCACCAGCAGGTAATCTTTGAATGAAACTATTTAAAGGAATACTTTTGCATGTATACATATATTTCATACATACCTTTAGTTTTGTAAATATTATTAATATTTGCCTAAATTAAACTCTCAAATTTACAAACTTGAACACTGTTTTACCATACCAAATCGCAGTAAAGTATAATTAAATATAATAAAAATATATTCACTAAAATGTTAACTTATTATTGTACAAGATAGTGGGGAGTGTTATTAAAGTCATATTTTGAGAAAATGGCCAAAGAAAATTTGTTATTTGAATTAAAATATATAGACACACACACACACACACACACACACACACACTATATATATATATATATATATATATATAGTTTAATCCTCTATTACAACACAGAATATGCTGTCTATAAAGATCCTTATTGGGATCTCCTCTTCGCAGGCTGCAGGTTCGTAGTTCCTATTGCTTTTGTTGTCTGTCCCCAGTGGCTAAGGTTGGTTCAGTGGGTTGTGTAGGCTTCATGTTTATAACTGCCTAACTTAGAATAATCCTCCCACTTTATTACCCTGTAATATATGTTTCTAATGTACTGCAGGGGAATAAAGTGGGAGGATTATTCTAAGCTAGACAGATATAAACATATATCAATTATATCAATAAACATGATTTTTCCTCACAAAAAAATTTAAAAAAATGAAGATCTTCATTGGGAAAAAAAAATATTTCGAGACAGGCTGAGGAGGTTGGGGTATTATTAGTTTTAAACAGTTTTTAATATTATGAACACTGTGCACCTCTAATTATTTTATTTTCTCATGTCTGTGTTCATTCTATATTTAATTTTAAAAAATCTTAAAAACCCATCGACAGCATTCCAGTACAGATTTTTTAAAGGAATGCTCTAATATGCTAATTTTAACTTTTGTAACGTAGTTAAAATACACAATGGGGTATACAATTGAATAGAATAATACCAAAGTTATTTCCATGGCATATGGAAAAAAATTGACAATTATATAATGCTTTAACGTTTACTCTGCTGTTTTTGGAAGGTGAACAAGCATAAGAAAATAAAATGGTGGATAGAAAAAAGAAAGCAGGTTATTTTCATTTGGTACTGAGCATACAATTTTTGTTTTTAATAGACATGTTTTGTATGACATGCTTACTTTTTAAAGCTCTTTCTGACTTTGCCCATCATTACAATGACTTAGGAACACTTACAAAACTGCCATATTCTCAGAGTTTGGTGATAACAACTGAAATCGATTATATTATTCATATCATGAAAGTGAACATTGAAATTGAGAAAAAATAATCTAACAAATTCTGAAATCAGGTAAAAGAGGTCAAACACTGTACTTCACAATTTAATGTACTTGTAAATAAATTGTTAGCATTTCAATCATATTCCGTGTATGTATTAGAAGAGGTACTTAGATAGTTATAATTTTTATAAATTTGTATAATTTCAAATATACCAGTATTATAAACAAATGAACAAAAGTTCAGATTGAATCTCTTTGAACACCCCTTATACTGATAATATATTTTAATTTTTAATGGACTCTATAGGTAAAGGTAGCCAGAAGAAATAATTCCAGTTAAAGCTTTTATTAAATGTTTGAGAATGATTACTCAAGCTACATTTAAAATCATAAGAAAATACGAAATATCAATTTAGTCAATTATTAGAACAATCATATTATTAATTATGTTTTTCAGTTAGCAAAATGGCATGTATATTTAACTATATACTTAGTCACAAAACTATAATGCAGTGTGTTATACCACAGTTATTGATTTTTACCTTTATTACTATTACCCAAGCGTCCAATGTTATTTTCTGTTGTATAACATAACTACTGAAATAAAAGAAAATACATATAATGGATCACATATTTAGTTTTGTCTTATTGTTCCACAAATAATGCTCCTTATAATTATTATACCATGTGACACACCTGAAGATATCTTATGGGTCCGAGCATGTATGTTCTTAACCTTTGAATGGTATCAACTATATCATAATGTAATATAACAGGAAAATAAGAAAATCTATATAGGAATAATATTAAAACATTCAGTACAGTGAGGTTTATTTTTGTAATAGTAAAGATTAATGGAAAAATTTATGATGGAAATATTATACATGAGAACATTAACTTATTATAAAAATAAATTATTTATAAATTCAATGAATTCCCAATCAAAATCCCAGAAAGTTATTTTGTATATCGACAGATTGATCCTAAAGTTCATTTGGAGAGGCAAAAAACTCAGAATAGCCAACACAATATTAAAGAAGAACAAAGCTTGAAGACTGATGCTACTCAATGTCAAAACTTACTACAAAGCTACAGTAATCAGGACAGTGTTCTTGGCGAAAGAACAGACAAATAGATCAATGGAACAGAATAGAAAGCCAAAAAAGAGACCCTCACAGACACTGTCAACTGATCTTTGAGAAAGGAGCAAAGACAATGCAATGGAGAAAAGAACGTTTTTCCAACAAATGGTGCTGGAACAACAGAACATCCCCATGAAAAAAAAGAATCCAGACACAGAGCTTACATCCCTCACAAAAATTAACTCAAAATGAATCACAAACCTAAAAGTAAAATGCAAAACTATAAAACTCCTAGGCTATAATAGAAAAAGAAAATCTAGACGACCTTAGGTTTGACGATAACTTTTTATAAACAACAAAGGCATGATACATGAAAAAACAAAATGATAAGCAGGCATTCATTAAAATTAAAAAATATATCTGCAAAAGACACTGTCAAGAGAATAAAAAGAGCCTGGGCAAAAGACATATCTGGTAAAGGACAGTTATCCAAAATTTACAAAGAACTCTTAAAACTCAACATGAAGAAAATAAAAAAACCAATTAAAAAACAGCCAAAAGAACTTAAAAGACTCCTCACAAAGAAGATACACAGATGGCAAATAAGCATATGAAAATATACTCAACATCATATGTCATCTGGGAAATGAAAACTAAAATAACAATGAGATACCACTATATACCCATTAGAATGGCCAAAATACAGAATATTGACAAGACCAAATTCTGGCAAGAATGTGGAGCAACAGGAAATCTCATTCATTGCTGGCGGGAATACAAAATTCTACAGCCATTTTGGAAGACAGTTTGGCAGCTTTAAACAAACTATACATACTCTTATCATATGATCCACAAGTTACATTTCTTCATATTTACCCAAAGGACTTGAAAACGTATGTCCACACCAAAATGTGCCACAGATGTTTAGAGCAGCTTTGTCCATTATTGCCGAAACTCAGAAGCAACCAAGATGTTCTTCAGTAAGTCAACAGTTTAAACAACAACAAAAACAACTATGGTACATCCATGCAATGAATCCAAACTTAAAAAGAGATGAGCTATCAAATCATGTAAAGACATAGAGGAAACAAATACATATCACTCATTGCAAGAAATCAATATGGAAAAGCTGTAGATGTATATATATAGGTATAGATATAGATATATCTATATATATATATGGCAAAACCATGGAGACAGTTAAAAGATTAGTGGTTGCCAAGGGTTGGGGGAGAGGATAAAGGATGAATTAGTGGAATAAAGAGGATTTTTAGGGCAACTAAACTACTCTGTATACCTTAATGGTGGATACGTGTCATTCTAAACCCATAGAACGTGCATCACCAATTCTGATATAACCTATGGATTGGGGTGAAAATGAGGTGTAAATGTAGGTTCATTAATTGTAACACATGTAACACTCTTATGAGGCATGTTGCTAATGGGGCAGGCTATGCATGTGTGGGGGCAGGAGGTATTGGGAAATCTCTGCACCTTCCACTCAATTTTGGTGCGAAGCTAAAACTGCTTTAAAAAAATAAAATCTTTTTAAAAATAAAAATAAATAAATTAGTTACATTCCTAATCTATCCTCACTTGGTATACATGTGAGAGGACAAAATTATTTAAAACTCAACCTGTATATACATTTATAATAGATTTAAATACAACTACCATGAAAGAGCATCAAAAAGAGCAGATGGTATAGCCATTATTTTTAGAAATTTAGAGTGCCTTAACATGGGCATGAATTTATATTGACATACAGAGAAGACTATGGAAACTCTGCTGACAGCCAGAAATTATAAAGATACTTGGGGTAAGTAAAAATATCAAATTTGATGCTTCAGATATTTTGTGAAAAATTTAGCTGCTGAAATAAAAAATGTTTTACAATATATTTCATTTTGGAAATGTAATAAAAGTTAAATTCCGTAAAGCTGATATCTTCCTTTTAATTGTTCTTTTCATTTATCATGTGGTTTTATCTGCCATGATAATATATGCAAAAGAATTTATCACAGTGCCTGGCACAGATAAGTTACTCAAAAATGGTTCTTTTTTCTCTGCCGTTTCCACTGTTTTTTATTGGGCCCTTATCTCCTGTTAGACCAGTTTTGCTAAAAAAAAAAGATGTCTCAATATTAACAAATAATATTTTAATCACCTTTATTGTGATATTATTTACATGTAATAAAATCCATCATATTGTAGTGTACAATTTGATGACTTTTGAAAATGTATACAGTTATATAAACATCACCACAATCAAATGTAAAACAGTTTGACGGCCTCAAAAGTTTTCCACATGTCCCTTTGCAGAAAACCTCCCTCTGACCTTGCTGTCTCTCAGGACTCTAGCGATCTGTCTCAGTGGAGCTCTCCCCTCTCTGTTACTCTGTCCAGTGAATTTTAGCCACCTTTGCCTCCTAGTACTCCTAACTTCATCATCTCAACTCAGGTATCTGCAGAAGTCTTCTTGGGTTTCCCTACTCCCTGCACCACAGCCATGGAAACCCTCTCAGGACAGTAAGCTGGGGCAATTGTAATTTCACTCCTTTATTCCCCATCCCTCCAGGATCACTTTCCACCATTGCCTAATGACCAGTGTCTTAAAAACCATCGTGTTATTTATTTTGTCTGTTTTTTGGTTGTTTCAAGTAGGAGGGCAAATCTGATTCCTGTTATCTTTCTAGGCTACAAGTAGAAGTAGTTTCTTATATAAACCAGAGAAGGCTTGCCTTCTCAGGAAGGCTGAAATACCATATCTAATATCACAGCTCAGGCCACAAGTTAAAAATCCTTCATAATAATTCAAATATAATATATAAAATGGACAATTTGTACCATGGCCTATTAGAAATAGTTTGGAAGTACACAAGAACTGTATCCATTCCATGATGCTGTCTAAAGGAAAATAAAATGTTGAAAAAGGCCCCCAGCTCAGCCCAATGTATATGAACTGATTTCTAAAGAGGGCAGAAATTTTCTGACACAACTAACATTTGTTGCTTCTAAAGAGCGTACTCAGAAAATAGTTTTCCAAAATTGTGTCTTTTTGTTATATATCCTTTTAAACACTTCCTTGTCAATGATGTAAAAATAAAAGATGCTATTCAAGTGAACAGACAAATTGCTTATGAAGGACTAGAGAAACTATGACTAATATATCAGAACTGATAATACCTTCCATAGCGGTTGAAAACTACTGAGAGGAACCATCATGATGGTGTTTTCAGACATATGAAATATTATAAGAATTAAAGCACTGATTAACCTAAAATCTTAATATTTTACTTTTATAAAGATAGCCATCAGAAAAAAATAACAAAAATATTATTTGGTTTATTTTTTCATTACTGCTTTTTTCATCAAATCGTTCTGTACCTTACTGAGAATAGTGCATTTAATTTCTCACGTATTGGATGCAAACATTTTGTGCCTTCTAAGAGTACCTCAATGACCTTCCTTCTATTAGTTGGTACATGACCCACACTGAATGGCTTGTTTTTATGATTACAGAAGTGAGTGAAAATCTGCTACTGTCATTTTATGCTTATGTTTTGATTTAGTTCTATGAATTTTTGCTGTATATTGTTCAGACTGTGTTACTAAATGCAATTCAACTTAGAAATTTTATAACTTTTTGGGGGGATAAACCCTACTATCATTATAAAATATTTCTCCTCTTCTGTAATATGGCCCCTACCTTAAAGTCGAATTTGTCTGATACCTGTAGACCTGCCAGTTTTTGTTTTTATTATTGCTTGAGGCATATACTATTCTTTGATCCTTTTTTATAAATCTCTGGGTTTTATTTTGTCATAATCCAATCTGACAATGTTCCTTTTGTAACTTGAATACAAATTCATTTATATAAAATGTAATGACATATAAAATGTATTTGTATAACATTTGACACCATTGTTTAACATTCTATTATCCATATTTCTTTCTATTGGGGGGTTAAACAAATAATACATGTTTCTGTATTAAATTATTAGTTATATATTACTTTCTTGGTTACTTTAGATATACTATTTTTCCTTATAGTCTAAAGATTATTACTACTTCTACAGTGTTCCTGACCCTGCTAGAACAAATTGAACATTTCAATAGGTATATTAATTCTGGTTTTAAATTATTTCTACTATGGATTTTTATTTTCCATACATTTGAAATTTTACAAGGCATTACATTTATTTTTATACTACCAATAATCACTTATATTAGAACACATATTTACCCTTTCCAGTATTCTTCATCCCATTTTTCATTTCCATATTCCTATCAGGAATGTTCCTTATTTCTTCTGAAATGTTTTCCCCTTAGTATTTATTTTGGAACAGCCTGACTCACCATACATTTTTTAAAATATAAATTTATTTATTTATTTGTTTGTTTATTTTTGGCTATGTTGGGTCTTCATTGCTATGTGCGGGCTTTCTCTAGTTGCAGTGAGCAGTGGCTACTCTTCGTTGCGGTGCACGGGCTTCTCATTGTGGTGGCTTCTCTTGTTGCAGAGCACCAGCTCTAGGCGCGCGGGCTTCAGTAGTTGTGGCACGTGGCCTCAATAGTTGTGTCTCATGGGTTCTAGAGCACAGGTTCAGCAGCTGTGGCGCATGGGCCTAGCTGCTCTGCAGCATGTGAGATCTTCCCAGAACAGGGCTCAAACCCATGTCCCCTGCATTGGAAGGCGGATACTTAACAACTGCGCCACCAGGGAAGTCCCAACCATACATTTGTATAGGTTTTAGGTATGTCTGAAAACACCATTTTTGTAGCATAATTTTTTGATTAGAGAATGATATGTTGGCAATAAATTTTCCTATACTATAAAGATGTCATTCTGTTTTCATTTGGCCTCCTGTTTTTTTCTCTGTATGAAAATTTTTAGTTGCTTTTTTGAAGGTAACATAGTTTTTACTCTGGCAGCTTTTTTTGACATTTTCTTTTTTTAACTCTAAGTTACAGAGTTTTATTACAATAAGCCTAGTTGTGGTTTCCTTTGCTTTGTTACTATGATGTTTCATGGAACTTTTTGGACAAAAGTTAATTATCTTTCATCAGTTTAGGAAAATTCATGGTTATTAACTTTCTTTCAGTTTTGCTTGTAACTGATTCTCTCCACTGTTTCCTCTGGGACTATAATTAAATAACTATTAGAATGTTTGAGTGTCTGTCCCACATGTATCAGAAGCTCTTTACCCCCATTTTTTCCTCTTTTTCCTTCAGTCTGGTTATTTTCTGTTGACCGGTGTTTCAGCTCCCCAGTCTTCTCCTCTGCCATGTCCAATCTGCTCTACAATTTCTGGTGGTAGTTCTTAATTACATAGATTGCATTTTTTGGTTTTGGTAGATTCAATTTCATAATTATTTTACATTCCAAAACTTTGTTGAAATTCTTTTTCATATGTCTTGTCTACTTTTCCATCTTTTTTCATTTCAATTTTCATCTTTCATTTTCTTTGTTTTCTCTTAAAGAGATTTTTCATTTTAAATTTGATTTTAATGATAAAATATCATATAGAAAATGAGAAATCTTGAAAGAGGCCACACAATAGAGTGGAAAAACAAAATATTGAATTATTAACTACTACTAGTATAAGAATTCTTCAGATATTTTTCTGAGAAAAAAATTCTGGCAACTAGTCGATTCCACTTCAAGCAACACAATTATCTTTAGTCAGTACAGAAACAAAGTTATTATATTTAAGTGTAAGTAAAACTTAGGATTCCTTTAAATTTAATTCCATTTGGAATTTAAATAATTTGATCCTCTCTTCAATCCAACCAATATATCTTGCATTAAAGTAAATATCACGAACAGTCTCTAGCTGTGACATTTTGTTATTAAAATATAAGTCTGTATTCATCTTATCTAAAAATATGTAAATCATAAGAAAAACGAGAAAGTCTTCTTCAGAAAAGTGATGCAATTCTCACATTCTATCTAGCAGTAGGTAGTATAAAACCCGATGTCTACAGAGTGCTTTGTGGTTTAAAAGATCTCACCTACCTTTTTTCACAAAATACCTCCTATAGAATTGATTAGCCCTACCCATATAACTAATGTGATTTTATAGAAATATATTATCTATATCAAGTGGCCAAGGAGCAGATTTTACTGTATCAGAGTCTGAAGCTGCTTGGATTAATTTTAATTCTCAATCTTAGATGATGTATCTGTCATTAGTACTCAATATTTCACCCTTAACTTTGTGAATACTGCACTGCCACAGCTTTATTATTCTGGAATTCATTATAAAGTATTTTAAAACTGTTTTATTCTATCTTTCATGTCTATCAACCTCTTTCATAAAATACAATTTTTTACCTGTATATAATTTCCTCAATGCTACTTTCCAGTTCATATAATAGTTGAAACAACAGTACAGAGAGTTCACATCTACTCCTCACCCAATTTTCACTGTTATTAACATCTTATATTAGTGTAGTACATTTGTCACAATTATGAGCCAATACTGATAAATTATTATTAAGTAAATTCCCATCAATTTTCCTCTTTTTTTTTTTTTTTCTATTTACTCCTATTTGTTCTAGGATCTCTTACAAGATATCACATTACTTTTAGTGCCTTTATCTCCTTAAACTTCTCTTGTTTATGACATTTATAAAACTTGTCTTATTTTAATGACTTTGACATTGTTTGAGGATACTGTTCAGATATTTTGTAGAATGTTTTCAATTGGAATTTATATGATATTTTTCTCATGATTAGACTGGGATAATGCATTTTTAAAAGGAATATCACTGAGATAAAGTACCACAGGTTCCTGTAGTTTATTGACTCTTTAAATTATTTAAATGTAGTTGGTTTCTTTTTTACTATTTATGTTATTCTTATGCAATAGTTTGAATTATTTTTCTTAGTCACTTTTTTGCACCATAATTTGAGAATTCCCCATCTGCTTTTCTGTCCAGTTGAAAATGTTATGTATAAAGATTATCAAATGAATATTTTCATTCATAAGTTTCCAAACAACACTTTGATTTCTTAATCTTTTTTTTTACAATTTCAGGAATAATTGCTTTTCAGAATTCATATAGTTAGATATAAAACTGAATTTACATTTATAAAACTTCCTAAAGTATACGGTTATGATAACCATCTCTCAATGCCCCTGAGTAGTTCTTTAGGTGGCTAGTGAGGAACTAGATGCAGGTAAATAAAGATTCACATTGCATTCACTGCATATTTTTAGGTCAAGTGGAATTTAAGAAAACCTAGGAATTAGAAAGTCTAGTTTTTTCTTTTCTTACACTACTTTCTTTTCTGCGAGACAATGTGATAGGATGAATCTAAATTTTTCCCACTTATTAGCAAATGAGCTAGCACTAGGCCTTTGACAAGTTAGTTGACCTGTCTTTGAATTGAGACATACTAGGATATCTCATTGGGTTTCACAAGGCCAGTTGCAAGACAGATTCTCTGTCTCTTTTTCTTCCCTGTCCCCTAGGAAAGACCACATAATATTGGTCTTATACAAGAGAGAAATTGACATCTCTGAAGAAGGGGGGAAAAAAATAAATTCATCAAGAGTTACATGACTGATGTTGGTGACAAGTGAAAACTGGGATGAAAGTTAAGGACATAGAACGTTTTCTTCAAGTGTACTAACAAATAATTGCGGGAAGAAAACTTGTAAAATATTTGACTCCTTTTTAAGCATGATGAATTTTTTTTAAAAACATACCCACCAAGGCTGGTAATAGAAAAACAGCAAAAACAACAGAATTGGAAATGAGAGGGAAGACTGAAAGAGTAGAAAGAAGAATTTACAAAGCATTTTTATAGACTGCATTATAAAATAGAACTTGGCTTAAAGAAGATGGTTCAATCACTTCAACACAATGCACATAGAAATGAAAGATTATGTCACGTTGGCATGAGGACTCTGTGTGAGGGCAGCTCAGCACTGAGGAAAGTGACCCAACTTCAGAGTCTAGATCTGCTCTTGGAGCATGGCCATTCGGGCCAAGTGATTAAGGGGTAAAGCAAAATATACGTGCCTGATCAAGTAAACATGAACGCTGGACAAGCTACCTCTGAATATCCTATATTCCATATACTCTAAATTTAGGTTTTAAAAGAAACCTTTACCCTTGTGTCCCATTATAATAAATTCTTTTTCATTATCTAAAAGAAAGGGGAACAGGCATGATGTAATTATACGGGGTATAGAATTTCCAGTTATTCTAGTCTTTTTTCTTTTCTTTAAACTTTTAATTCTTCCTGTGGTAAATGTAGGACATTTGCAGAGCAAAATATTGCCTGCACATGACATCAACCCACTCATTCACTTAATTTAGTCAGTAGGCATTTATTGAATCACTCCTTTGTTTCAGGTGACTGAAATGCAGGGCTAAATTAGACCTGGTCCCTGTTTTAGAATTCACAGCCTTGTTAGGACATCCTATAATTAAAGAAAGAAAGAAATAGCAATGAACCAGTATCATTATTTTCATATGAATAATTATGTCTGGCAAAGACTAGAATCCAGTAAATTCTTTCTGTCTCTCACACTACCTCTCAATTTTATTTTAGAAACAATAGGGTATAACTGCATCCTATATGAAAAATGGGTATTCCCCTGCCCTTTATAGAGTATTTTATTATCTTTACAATAAATATATATTTTTAAATAATAATAATAATTGTTATTATTATTAATTTTTTTTTTTTTTGCAGTACGCGGGCCTCTCACTGTTGTGGCCTCTCCCATTGCGGAGCACAGGCTCTGAACGTGCAGGCTCAGCGGCCATGGCTCACGGGCCCAGCTGCTCCGCGGCATGTGAGATCTTCCCAGACCGGGGCATGAACCAGTGTCCCCTGCATCGGCAGGCAGACTCTCAACCACTGCACCACCAGGGAAGCCCTTAATTATATTTTTAAAGATTATTTTTTTTTAAATTATCAAACGTCTTTTTTTTAATTCTATTTTTTATTTAGCTTCTGTTCATTTGCCAATGGATTCTTTTTTTTAACATATTTTTTGGAGTATAATTGCTTTACAATGTTGTGTTAGTTTCTGCTGTATAACAAAGTGAATCAGCTATACATATACATATATCCCCATATCCTCTCCCTCTTGCATCTCCTTTATACCCTCCCTATCCCACCCCTCTAGGTGGTCACAAAGCACCAAGCTGGTCTCCCTGTGCTATGCGGCTGCTTCCCACTAGCTATCTATTTTACATTTAGTAGTGCATATATGTAAATGTCAGTCTCTCACTTCGTCCCAGCTTACCCTTCCCCCCTCCCTGTGTCCTCAAGTCCATTCTTTACATCTGCGTCTTTATTCCTGTCCTGCTCCTAGGTTCTTCAGTACCTTTTTTTTTTTTGTAGATTCCATATATATGTGTTAGCATACGGTATTTGTTTTTCTCTTTCTGACTTACTTCACTCTGTAAGACAGACTCTAGGTCCGTCCACCTCACTACAAATAACTAAATTTCGTTTCTTTTTATGGCTGAGTAATAATCCATTGTATATATGTTCCACATCTTCTTTATCCATTCATCTGTCGATGGACACTTAGGTTGCTTCCATGTCCTGGCTATTGTAAACAGTGCTGCAATGAACATTGTGGTACATGATTCTTTTTGAATTATGGTTTTCTCAGGGTATATGCCCAGTATTGGGATTGCTGGGTCATATGGTAGTTCTGTTGGTCCCAGGAATCATAATTCAAACAGAGAGAAATGGCCATGTGGTGTTTAGAATAGCATATAAAATTAAACACATATCTAATATAAAATTATATTTATATCACATAATTTTATATAGAAAAGGCTACTACCTAGGGTTACATAGTTTTGATTCATTCAGAAAGAAAGGCTTTAATGATGAATAATAAATATTCAAAAGTGTTTGCAATAAGAATTACAAATTTATATCTATAGAAAATTGGAAAGCCCAATAGTCTAGGTAGGATTTATTAGAAATGAAAATTGAGTAAGTGCTCCTTAACAATTCCTTAAGGTCTTTTATACCACAGTGAAATTAAATTAAATGTAACATGTAGCACCAGTGTGGAGGTTCAGATAGTGCTATACTTGAAGAATGTTTATAAAATCACATTAACAGTGATGTCTCTAATTATCCAAGAGAAGTTTCAGGTTGTCTCAAGAAGAATAGACGTGTTATGTAAGTCTACCATGGATTGATGGGGATACAGCAAAGTACCTAATTGAAATAGATGTCTGTTGAGTCAATAAAATTTTTCCACTAATTATCTTATAAAATTTGAGATAAATTCTACCGGCAAACAATATGGACATACTTTTCCTCTTACGTCATTCAAGAATTCATCAAAGTTTTAAAAATCACATAAATAAATGGAAAGACTGACTGAAAACAAATTCATGTTCATAAATCTGCAATAATACAGAGAAAATAATAGCTATAACCACAGATACCATTTAAAGGGCACTTACTATGTGTTGGACACAATGATTTTTCCTTCATATTTGGTTTCCCTTCATTATTCTCACAACCATTTTATAGCACACCTATTACTGTTATCGTCATTTATTTTCTCACATGAGCAAAAAATTAGAGGTTAAATCTTTTGCTTAAGGTCAAATAAACGGAGACATCCAGGACTGATTCCGAAGGTGGACATCTAAATCACTAGGTTACACTAGTCCCAGAAAGCAGAATAGACTCTGTGATGAAGAGTATAATAGCTTAGTTATCACTGATCTGTTATAATGTTAAAAATGTTAAACTAGTTAAGCAGTAAAAAAAATGACATGGACTTTCTTTGATAACTGACTGTTGAGCTCAAATTATTTTATACCAAGAAAGTTTAAACATATCCAACATTGTATCTTCAATATTTTTTGTTTCAACAAGACCTTGTGAAAAGATTCAGTTCTCTAAATATAGTAATGAAAAATTAAGCAGATATTTTAATCATATATGGATGCCCAGTTATTTTATATAGAGTCTATTTTATCATAAGCATGTAAAAAATGTGTAGTTTAACTCTATGTTTAATTCCTTAGATGTTTTGGGGACTGTTCTTTGCTATCTTTTCATTTGTTTTGTCCATTTTGAAAATTATTAAGAAGGTCAGAAACAATATCATAGTTTTATATTTATTAGAAACCCAGAAAAATATGAAATAAAATGGGAAATAAAATATACTTTTAGAAGTCTCGAAGGCATTTTCTAAAGTTCCCCCAGCTCAAAGAGATATTCCAGAAAATCTGGAGAAAGAAAAGAATGACTTACTCATGGATCTGAGATTTATTTTTAATTCTAAGAAAATAATTAGTTTTGTTTCATCTCCTATTCATGTTATGGGCATCAGTCTATTTTTAGTTTGCTGTATAAAGATTTCTATGTTAATTTACAAGTTATATTTTGATTTATACATTTGTGATGATTTTATAAAGCTGGTAAAAATGGTTGTTGCACATGACAAACTAGACAGTTGAAATAATATGCCTGAAATTATTCCATGTGACTTTATAACAAATACTTATTTTGTAGATCTAGCAATTTTATGTATTTCAAATTAGATATTGATAAAGTAGTTAGGCTGTATCATAACTGCCTTAAAATGTGCTCTGTTATCATCATACAAGTAATATTCAATTTTGTTATGAGTTGTAAATTTATCTTAAACAATACTAAGCCATGATTTTTTTTTTTTTTTTTTTTTTTTTTTTTTTTGGTGGTATGCGGGCCTCCCTCTGTTGTGGCCTCTCCCATTGCGGAGCACAGGCTCCGGACGCGCAGGCCCAGCGGCCGTGGTTCACGGGCCCAGCCGCTCCGCGGCATGTGGGATCCTCCCGGACCGGGGCGCAAACCCGGTTCCCCTGCATCGGCAGGCGGACGCGCAACCACTGCGCCACCAGGGAAGCCCTAAGCCATGATTTTAAAATACATTTTAAGAAATTTTGACTTTTCAAATACATATTCTAATATAGAAAATTATATTTAATCCCATCCCATGATACTTTTGATTGTATATAATGTCAGTTATTTATTTTGAGTAATTTTAAGTAAAAGTAATGTAAATCAATAGATACTTATTATCTTTTAATAATTATGATCTTTAAAAATTATATCTCCATGCCATTTATAAATGTCACCTTTTCTAATTTATTTATTTTTTAAAGCAAAGAGAATGTGTATATGATCATAGGAAGCCTTAACTGAAGTCTCCTTGTCTGTAGGACTTACGTTTATCCTTTATGTCCTGTTTCATCCATCTGCACAGAACTTTCAGAACATTAGCTAATCAATACCCACAACTCAGCTCTAGATAAGGTCTTTATTGCTTGAGATGAGAAAGCTTAAGAAGAGTTAAGTAACTTGTAGAAGGTCAGTGTGAATTGGTCTCTGAGCTAGGCTTAGCATAGAGATGGACTATCCCCACAGCTACTTCTACATTCTCTGGGCGTAGTAGCTCCAGACAGGTCTGTAACAAAGAACTCCTTTAAATGTAGATCTTTATTACAACGTTTAAAAATGACAGTTAAACTATTTCCAATTGAACATTTCTACATATTGTTAACCAACATTTTTCTCAGGGCAGATTCTAGGCTTTTTCAAAATTAAATATTGATTATTCCAGATTCATATTTTGAATACCATATATTGTTGGCTTAATGTTTCTTTCCTATGTTCATTTTATTACAAAAGTCACTCATTACCATGTTTTGCCACTATGCTATTTATTGAAAACATTAGTGTTAGGACTCATCTTATTTTTGCAATATAAAAATATTCTTAGTTGTGGGTCTTAATTCAATTGATTACTTTTAAAAATGACTCCAAATTATTAATTTCTCTGGATATCTTCATAAGTATTTTAAATATGTTTATATAATGCTTCCAATATTTCAGAAAACCTGTAGTTCCTTGTTTTTAATAAAGTAGGTATTTACTAGCAAATTTATGATTTTATACCACATGGTCTAGTTTCAATTCAGTAGACTGTTTCTATTTCAATGTATCTACTATACCTTTATTTTTCTGAAAACCAGTGATACTATTTTCAGCATTATCTCAGTGGCATTATTTCTATGCCTAGCACCTCCCATCTTCACTTCAGTTTTGTGTACTTCCTCCCTTGCACATTTTTATACTGACTGTGATTTATAGCTCCAGTCAAATCTGTGAGTATCTGAACTCCTTGGTTGCCACATTCATTATTATTTTGCCATGGGTTCTTATGGCCACTTTGACCAAGTTTGCAAAGCAGTCAACTTTCATACAGCCTACAAGTATTTAGTGCTACTGCTGTCAGGGACACTTTGTAATGCTTTTCTACTTTCCAGACTGATTTGTCCTAAATCTTTATTTCTTTCAGCTTGCATCTCTCAGCCTGTTTCCTGGACTAATATTTAAATCATGCCTCTATTTTATGGGTTTTTTTTTTAGCTTAATTATATGTCCTTTCCATTTATTTCTTTTTTTTTGTTATTAACACTCCCTTCCCTTATCTTGTGCTAAATAAGGTGTGTATATGACCTCTATTATCCCATTAGTGGATATTACAGTTGTTTTCTACTTATTGACTGGCTTTAATGTACTCAGCTAACCTTAACCTCTGTGAGGTAATTCACATCATTCACCTTATATTATCACTTATTCACACATAAGCTATGTGTTCCAAATATAAGAGGGGAACATTTTTCCATTTGGCAGCAGTTACATTTGTTTCAATTACTTCACTCAATACATATGCCAGCTTCTAGTTAATTTCTCCTACTAATATTGAAAGGTATATGTTCTGTGAAAGTGCAAATTCATATAGGTCATCTTGGAAACTACATGATCACACTATGAATTTTGTGATCACCCTGTCATACATTAGTCATTGTTTTAGGAAAGGTAGTTGTTACTTGTTGATCACTTTCTTAAAAAAACCTTCCGTATGTGGCACAGTATCAAATATAATGAAACTAACATATATCATATAGAAAGCAGCTGGTACTGGGTGAGTATTCAAAAAACGTTATTATTTTCTTTTTCATTTTCCTCACCCAGATATTGTAGCTGCAGGTACTCCAGCTCTGTGCTAATGGTTAGCACAGTTTTAAATGAGAGCCATGATCAGAGAGCTAAGTTAACAACCATCCACTATGTTTCATAAAAGAAGTCTCCCCATGAATAAACAGTTTAATTTAGTTTCATATCTTTACAATATACATAGGATATAGCTTTATTCCCCACCCCCCATTTTTGTCTTCCCTGATGTTTATTGACTCTTCCTAAACTTGTTCTTGAAAAACTTTTATCAGTTCCATAGCTTCTGGGATTCAAGCATAAGCATCATGTTTACATTTTTAATGCATGCTTAGCTTTAATTATTGAGAAAAAATCCCTGTCAAGTTCTAGTCTAATGTAAAACTTTGACTCTGGATGTTTTAAAAAGCTCCTCTCACCCCAAACTGAACCTTAATTTGGCTCAGATTTGGTCTTATGTCTGACACTTATGAGGCTCTGCTTGACTCAGAGAAGATGCACACACCCTTGGATATACCAGTAACAGAAGTGCACCCTGCCTCTGCTTCAACACTCTCTACTTTTTGTGGCATTATAGGCTATTCAAGCCAACATCCTACCCTCTAAATTTTTCAGGGAAAAGAAAATACCACTTATTTCTTCTTTTTTCCTTTTCTTTTATCATGTATCACTTTATATTTCTGTACTGAGCAAACATCCATTCACGGAGGCTTCCTTTCCTGCAGGAATGTTCAGTCACTCCAACTGGTTCTCATGGAAAACCATCTGAACTTGGCATTATCCATCTATATTTACTATTCAGTCTGACTTCACAAAATGTTCTTACCTCAATAAACTTTCCTAAAATATCTAGTCTCCTTTTTACATGGAGTGATTGGTGTAATTGTTCTGTGATACGGTTTAAAAGCTATGCATTATATTTTTATAAAAAACTGAAAGAGCTATCAGAAATCTCAATGTTACTCTCATTAGAATTTATGATCTGTTTTCAACTTTAGAGATTTAGGAAAAAAATATGAAGACTGCAAATAAAATTATGTTTAATACTGTTACATATATTTTATATCAGTCATGCGGTTTTTGATATCAGTGTATTCAAAGAATGATTTAGTATAAAAATAATGCTTAAACTTCCAAGCAACAAGCTTACAATTTTTAACTTAATTTTTTATATCTAATAACCCTATTAACTTGTGTAACACGTATATGTCAAAATTTAAAAAGCAATATTACTAGCTGATAGAATTGAGGAAAAAAACCAGTTGAAATATATTTATTGTTACTTAGGCACATATGAAAAACAAACATATAGGAAAAAATACTGCTGGAGTAAAAAATTGTATGTTTATGGTAGCTTCTGCAAAAATAAATTAAAAGGATCTTTAAGTGTTGCCTGAAATTATATACAATAAATCTTTGCTAAAAAGTCTTCAAAATCTAAGAAATTGCATAGTATTGAAATGGGTTTAGTATAATAACAGAAAGAACAATTTAAATTTTAACATTAAAAAGTCCAAGCCTACTGAAAAAAGCAACTTATTATTATACATCTAACACTTCTTACAGAGAAACAATTTATTTCCCACAGAGAAAACAACATATAAACAGAAACCTTACTGAAGATAAAATCTGGTTCTAAGGAGCAGATGCTAATCAATAATTCAATATCTAAAATCAAATGATAAGGGATTAATGGAAAACATTTATTTATAGAATAGTAATTTCTATCATTATGTTTCATGTCTGGAAAATAGAAAAATTCTACAACATAAAATCTGTTTCTCATACTTTCATACAAAGGATATATTTCAGAAATCAGAGAGTAACTGTCAATGAACAAATAAATTTAGATATATATTATTCACTGTGGGGGATATTTTCGTTAAGATGAAACTCAATTATTACTTCTAAATTCCAAGAACTCTTGGTGGAGAAACTATTTCTCTAGTGAACTCCACATGGTAATAAATAGGTAAAATTAAAGGATTAAAGGAATAAGCAGAATATTCTAATTATATCTTAAATTTTATCTTTCCAGAAATAAGGCTATTAATATGACATTGATAATGATGGATGATATAGTTCCCACTGTTTCTTTTCATTTATTCTTGTCTCAATTTGTATCTTATAATTGGATAAAATGATTCAAAATCATGACCTTAACTTCCTCTAATACAATAGTGAATTGAAATGCAAGATCTTAGCCTTGAGTTTGTAATAGATCTCAAGATATTTTCAATTGCCTATGGGGTAATTCTCTCTTCATATCACACAGGTATCTCCATCTCAACACGGCTTATAATGAATTCTTCATCTTTGACCTCAAACATTTTCCCCTCTTATATTCTCCATGTAAGTGCATCATACAACTATATATATAAATCTATTTAAAGTGTTTTAACTTTGTATTCTGGTCCCTAGCACAGAGGCAGTAAATGATATTTCATTAGACTTCTAATTTAAGAGTTCCAACATTTCAACTTTTTTATTTCTTTCCAGGTAATGAAGTGTGATATTAAGTGTTACCATTACATTCCTTGGCCAATTAAAGACAAATGGAAATGATAAGTATCACTTCCAGGCTGAAATTTTTGATTTCTCTTGTGTAATTTTCCATGCACTACTTCTCTATCATGACAAATGTGGATTCTAACTTTGAAAGAGAGACTTAAAGAATATTAACCCACCTCATGGACAACAGCAACAGGAAGAGGACTTTGTATTGATGAATGTTAGTTCTGCTAAGCCACTGACATTTGGGAATGTTTGTTAAGGCATCACAACCTAGATTATCCTTACAGATACTCTATTACCTGTATTAAAAGATAATTATTAAATATTTTGAATTAAAATTAATTTTAAAATCCTAATCTCCTTCCCTCCTCCATCAAATAGGCTTCTAATAATTGCTGAGTTAATCTTTCAGTTATCTTTTGAGGTTTCCTTTCTCTACATTTCCCAAACATTCTTTATTTTCACTGCTAGCATCTTCAAATCTTACTTCATAACTTGCACTCCTCCAGTTTGTCCTTCTTAATGTCACAGAAGTGACCTTTTAAAAACAGGAACCTAGGATTATTCCATGTCTGATCTCTTTCCCCCAACAAAAAGATTGAGGAGATCGTTACGGTTTGCCAGATAAGTGAACCATATGTCCAGCAAGATGCAATGAGTACCTATACGCTAGGGTTCATGTTCTTCTAGAGCTGAAAGAACCTATAAAGTCCAAAATATATTGTCAATCTAAGATGGTAAACAAGAAGCAGATAACTAAATTACCAAGGATTCAAGGAGATGAGAGGATGCAATATTTGCATGGTAAAATTAACTTATCTGTAAAGCATTCATGTAAAAACAAATCTCAAACTGCCCGTCAGGTTTCTACCTCTTTGTGGGGCACAGTGTCTCTGGTTGGCTAGATTTATTCCATAAATATTTATTGAGAACTTATGTGCAGGGCAGTGTTCAAGGCCAAGGGGGTACATCAGTGATCACAATGGACAAATCACACTTCCCCATGTGAGGCTAAAAGTCCAATAGGAGAAAACAGGAAATAAATAAATATAGTAAGAAAAGTTTGTATTATGTTAGAAGTTATAATTGTTATGGAAAAAAGTAGAATAGAAGTGATTGTTGTGCGTCAGTAGACAATTTGTCACCTTTTCATAAGGTGGTATGAATAATCTCATTGAGGAAGTCTGAAGAGAACTGAGATAGTTGTTCCAGGTGTAGAAGATATCACATGTAAAGGAATGTACAAAGCACAGGCATACGAGTGCCTGGTATGTTAGAAGAACAGCTTGACATCACTGTGGTTGAAGTAGAGAATCTACGGGTAAAATTATTATGAATTAATATTACTTAGATAAATAGAGATGCGATCATGTAGGGTATCATAGCCTATTTAATGACTTTGGTGTTTATTCTGAATGAAATAGGAAAGTTTTGCAGGGTTTCAAGAAAAGGAGCACCATAATTTAACTTACTATTTAAAAAAAAAAACTCTACTCTGTGGAGAGTAGATTGTGCAGGGACAAGGGTAGAAGTAGTGAGAGATGTTAAGAGGCTGTTTCAGGCATCTAGGTGAGTGATAATAGTGACTTGCATCAGACATGTAACAGCGGAGGTCATGAGATGATGTCATATTATGTACACAGTTTTAAGTTAGAGATAATAGATTTTTTTTATTAGATATGAGGTGTGAGAGAAAGAGAAAAGTCAAGAATGACCCCAAATTTCTTTGCCTAAGCAATAAGAGGGATGAATATACTATCGACTATATTAGGGAAAAGTCTGGGGTTCAAATTTGAACATTTTAAATTTGATATTAACGTGGAAAAGTTGAGTAGGTATTTGGATATGTGAGTCAGTAGCTCAAAAACATTCTGGAGCATTTCTTTAAGACAAGGAATTCCCCTTCGTTGTCCTTTCATATGCTTACTCTTTAAACCAGGTATTATGTTAATAGTGTAAGTCAGTGTCTTATTCAAATAACAAAAGTCTTTGATATTTTATTCTGGACAAAATAATGCAAATTAACTTTATCATAAAAATCTATGCATCTTCTTTACATATATGCTAAATAAGACTCAGAATAAATTTATACAAAAGTTGTGTGTCTAACTATTGAGAATATCTGTTCTGGAATATGAGTTTTATCACTTTTTTCTTCCATAAGGTTTTTTCCACCACAACGTAACATAACTTTTCAATTACTCTATAATTTCAAACTAAGCATAGCTCTAATTATTGACTTTTACCAGTACATGAGATTTTTTTCCTCCAAAGATTCCATGCATTGCTGTTCCTTTGTGATTTAGCTATCATTCTTCAAGTGAATTCACAAAAAATTGCATGTTTGTTCACTGTGATCAGAGATGTTTAGAGAGCCATTTATCATTTAATTCTGTCATGTCCAGTGTCATTGATTGTGTCTTGAAGCAGAACAGTTTCAAGAAAGGACTGCACACTTTTCAAAATAAATAAATCAAACTTCTCAACATATATGAACTTTAATTAAAGTCACACAAGTTGAGCTCAGTGATTGATGCCTTCAATCAAGCATGATAAAATTAACACATTCTTACTTAGGATTCTGTTTTTTTCATTATGATTCTTTACACTTCTTTGTGTTTTAACACTAAACTGCTAGTAACTCTATTAACATAACTGTTAAGTCCACATCTGAGTAAATGCAATGGGGATATCTATGAATGAATGTGTAAGTTTCTGCATTAATATATATCAAGATATTGCATTAAGTAAGAGCTCACTATAGTTATGTTCTTATGTTATTTATTGGCTCAAAGCATATAAGTAAAAGTGTATGCAAATATGTTAGGCTTACAATTTACATCAGAGATTAAAATCCAAGAATACATGAATTGCATTTAATTCAAAATTGACTTTCGTTTATAAATACTAAAACGGCAAACCCCAATATGGTTAAATGAAAAGACCAAAATGGCAGGATATCTTCAGCCCTTAGCATACTATCTTACACATAATAGCCACTCAATGGACGTGCATTCAGTAACTGAGTACATGAAAAAAAGAATTTTAAAAAAATAACATTGGGAGAAGACTCAAGATGGTGGAGGAGTAGGTGGACGTGGAGTTCATCTCTTTCCATGGATGCATCTGGATTACATCTATAGATGCAATAATCCTCACAGAACACCTGCTGAAAACTAGCAGAAGATCTTGGACACCTGAAAGGACTATAAACATCCCTGCATAACTGGGTAGAATGGAAAAAAAGAAGGGAGAAGAAGGAGGAGAGGAAGAGGGATGGGACCTGTACCCTGGGGCACGGGAGAGGAAGCAGAGGAGAGTTTCCTGAATTCAGGAAAACCCCCTCTCTGATGGGGAGATTGATTGGGACAGACGGGAAGCATTTGAAGCTGTTGGAAGAGGCTGAAGGGGCTGATCTGTGGCAGATGTGACAGAGTGATAAATACACAGACAGTCCGTACCACAGCCCTATGTGCCCCAGACTGGGATGTGTGTTCACAGGCATGCAAGGGAGCTGGGAGCTGGTGCATGGAGATTGGAGAACAGGCCCAGAGTGAGAACTGCTGTTGGCTGTGGGGAACGGACTGAGGAGATGGAAGGGAGAAAATCTGCAGCAGGGAATTCCTATGGAGGAAGACCTGACTGGCAAGGAAGCAGAGCGCTACTGCTGAGTCACATTCAGGGGGAGGAGCCACTATTGTAGCCTCTCTCTCCCCACACACTGGTGCCTGCCAACGACAATAACAGAAGCCCACTCAGGGCTGGCTATTTCTCACCAGCAGCCAAGCAAGAAAAAAAAGTCCCCGCAGGGGTGGCCCTCACACGCCTGCTGCTGGGTGCCAGAAAAAGCCAGGCTAGGGTTAGTCTTCACATGCTTTATATGCTGGGCACCAGAAAAGGCCCTCACTAGGGCTATATATTTTGAGCCCCCAGCTTCCCTGTGCATTTGGCACCCCTGGGGCTCCCATGATCCAAGCAGTCATACCACTTCTGTGCCCGGTCATCACAGGGGCAGACCCAAGAGCTCCAAGGCAGCCTCAGGACCAGACTCCTGTGGTTTGACCACATGCAGAGGCGGGGATAAAACCAAAGCTGAACCCCAGGGATGGGATGACTAAGGAAGAAGATCAAAAATCTTTCAATCAGCTGTACAAGCTGCAGATTAAATCCTAGCAATCAGCAAGGTAGACCCTACAACTATGGAATATCTGAGTAGACAATGAGTGTTCCCACAAATGAAAATGGTCTAGCTCTGGCAGCTGTGGACCTTGGGGACAAACACACACAGGAATTGGGCCAGATCAGAGTCTGAGTGGTCCCCACAGTGCCCACAGCAGGTCCAAAGACCAGCCCAGAGGCAGAGGAGAGCCTGTTGGGAAGGCGAAGGTGAGCTGTGGCTCATGGCGTGTGCAAGGACACTTACAGTAGACACCCCAGGGAAACATAATTATTATTATTAATTTTATTATGTTTTGATTCTGTTGTTGGTTCTAGCTCTTTTTTGGTTTCTTTTGTTTGTTTGGTGTTGTTATTTTAGTTTATTTTGTGGTCTCAGGATCTTTGTGTTGTATATTTTTTATTTTTATATACGTTTCTATATTTACTTTGCTTTTCTGTGGTTCTGTGTTCTTTTCCCTTTTTTTTTTCTTTTTTAATAAAGTTTTCTTTCTTTTTCTTTAATATTTCCATTTCTCATTTGCTTTTCTGTTGTCCTGTGTTTTTTTCCCATTTTATTTTATTATCTTTTTAAGCATTTTTATCAGTTTGTTCTATTTCCTTGCTTTGTTCTTCGGTTGGCACACTGCTTTGGTTTTGTTTTTAGGTTATATGTTTCTGTTAGTTTTAATCCTAATTGTTTGATTTCATTTTTGAGTTCTATTTGTCTGGTTGTTCTCCTGCTTTTTGTTTTATTTGGCTCTGTTTTTGTTTCTTTTATGTATGCATGTGTCCTTGGTCTATATTTGTTTGTTTGATTTTGTTTTTACCATTTCTCTGGGGTTTTTTTGTCTTTTATTTTTTCTTTAATTTTTTAAACATATTTCTGTTTCTAGGTTGCCTTTCCATTGTTCTGTCTTCTTTCCCCTTTCTCTTTTTCTTTTTCTTTATTTTTAAATCACTTTATCGGTTTGTTTCGTTTCATTGCTTCATTCTTCAGTTGGAACTCTGCTTTGGTTTTGTTTTGTGGTTTTGTGTTTTTGTCAGCTTTCTTCTTAATTGGTTGATTTTGTTCTTGGGCTCTTATGTTTGTCTTGTTCTCTTGCCTTTTGATTTATTGGGTTCTGTTTTTGTTTCTTTTCTGTGTGTGCATGTTTCCTTGTTTCTGTTTGTTTGATTTTACTTTTTACCATTGGTCTGGGGTTTCTGTTTCTGTTTGTTTGATTTTACGTTTTACCATTTGTCTGGGGTTTTGTTAGTCTTTATATATATATATATATATATATATATATATAAATATACACACATATACATATATATATATATATATGTCACCTTTATTGCCAGGACAAGTGACTTGTGGTGTCTTGGTCTCTCAAACAGAACTAGGGTCTGAGGCTCTGGGGTAGAAGTACCAAGTCCAGGACGCTGGATTACTAGAGAATTCCCAGCTCCAAGGAAGATTAACTGCTGAGAGGTCTCATGGAGGCCTCTACCTGAATCCAAGACTTGGCTCCACCCAACTGCCTGCAGGTCCCAGTGCTGGACGACTCACACCAAAAAACAAACAAGAAAGGAACACAAACCAACCCATCAGCCCACAGACTACCTTAAGTCATACTAAGCTCACAGACACTCCAAAATCACACCACCTAACATGGCCCGGATCATCAGAGAGAAAAGACTCAGATCCACACACCAGAATACAGGCACAACTCCCCCCGATCAGGAGGCCTACACAAGACACTGGATCAATGCCACCGTAGGGGTCAGAGAACTGAAGCAAGAGGAATTACAACCATGAAGCCTAGGGAAACGAAAACTCAAATACTGTAAATTAAACAAAATGAGAAGACAGACAAACATCTTACAGGCAAAGTAGCATGATAAAAACCCACAAGACCAAATAAATGAAGAGGAAATAGGCAAAATACCTGAAAAAAAATTCAGAGTAATGATAGTAAATATGATCCAAAATCTTGGAAATAGAATAGAGAAAATACAAGAAACGCTTAACAGGGACCGAGAAGAACTAAAGAGCAAATAAACAGTAATGAACAACACAATAATTGAAATTAAAAACACTCTAGAAGGAATCAATAAGAGAATAACTGAGGCAAAAGCATGGATAAGTGAGCTGGAAGATAGAATGGCTGAAATAACTGCCGCAAAGCAGGATAAAGAAAAAGAATGAAAGGAATGAAGGACAGTCTCAGAGACCTCTGGGACAACATTAAGCACACCAACGTTCAAATTATAGGTATCCCAGAAAAAGAAGAAAAAAATAAAGGGTCTGAGAAAATATGTGAAGACATTATAGTTGAAAACTTCCCCAACATAGGAAAGGAAATAGTCAATCAAGTCCAGGTAGTATAGAGAGTCCCATACAGGATAAACCAAGGAGAAATATGCTGAAACATATATTAATCAAACTAACAAAAATTAAACACAAAGAAAAATGTTAAAAGCAGCAAGGGAAAAGCAACAAATAACATACAAGTGTATCACCATAAGGTTAACAACTGCTCTTTCAGCAGAAACTCTGCAGGCCAGAAGGGAGTGGCATGACATATTTAAAGTGATGAATGGGAAAAACCTACAACCAAGATTGCTCTACAGATGTCTTCCAGATTCGACGAAGAAAAATCAAAAGGTTTACAGACAAGCAAAAGATAAGAAAATTCAGCACCACCAAACCAGCTCTACAACAAATGCTAAAGGAACTTCTCTAAGCAGGATACACAAGAGAAGGAAAATACTTACAAAAAAAAACCCAAAACAACTAAGAAAATGGTAATAGGAACATACATATCAATAATTACCTTAAATGTAAATGGATTCAATGCCCCAACCAAAAGACACAGACTGGCTGAATGGATACAAAAACAAGATCTGTATATATTCTATCTACAAGAAACCCACTTCACACCGAGGGACATATACAGACTGAAAGAGAGGGGATTTAAAAAGATATTCCATGCAAATGGAAATCAAAAGAAAGCTGGAGTAGCAATACTCATATCAGACAAAGTGGACTTCAAAATAAAGACTATGACAAGAGATTAGGGGGATGTATATAACGATCAAGGGATCAATGCAAGAAATACATAATTATATAAATATTAAATAATATAAATTATATAAATATAATATAAATATCAAAAATATCAAAAACATAATTGTAAATATCTATGCATCTAACAAAGGAGCACCTCAATACATAAGGCAACTGCTAACCACCATAAAAGGGAAATCAACAGTAACACAATAATAGTAGGCGACATTAACACCCCACTTACTCTAATGGACAGATCATCCAAACAGAAAAAAAATAAGGAAACACAAGCTTTAAATGATATATTAGACTATATAGACTTAATTGATATTTATAGGACATTCCAATCAAAAACAACAGAATACACTTTTTTCTCAAGTGCACATGGAACATTCTCCAGGATAGTTGATATCTTGGGTCACAAATCAAGCCTCAGTAAATTTAAGAAAATTTATCAAGCATCTTTTCTGACAAGAATGCTATGAGACAAGATATCAATTACAGGAAAAAAGACTGTAAAAAATACAAACACATGGAGGTTAAACAATACACTACAAAACATCAAGAGATCACTGAAGAAATCAAAGAGGAAATCAAAAAATACCTAAAGACAAATTACAATGAAACCACGATGACGTAAAACCTATGGGATGCAGCAAAAGCAGTTGTAAGAGGGAAGTTTATAGCAATTTAATACTACCACAGAAACAAAAAAAATCTCAAATAAACACCTAAGCTTAACCAAAAGCAATTAGAGAAGGAGAACAAAAATACATAAAGTTAACAAAGGAAATAAATCATAAAGATCATATCAGAAATAAATGAAAAAGAAATAAAGGAAACATTAGCAAAGATAAATAAAACTAAAAGCTGGTTCTTTAAGAAAATAAATAAAATTGATAAACGATTAGCCAGACTCATCAGGAAAAAAAGGGAAAAGACTCATATCAACAGAATTAGAAATGAAAAAGAAGTAATAACTGACACTGCAGAAATACAAAGGATCATGGGAGATTACTACAAGCAACTATATTCCAATAAAATGGACAACCTGGAAGAAATGGATAAATTCTTAGAAAGGTACAACCTTCTAAGACTGAACCAGGAAACAACATAAAATATAAAGAGACCAATCACAAGCAGTGAAATTGAAACTGTGATTAAAAATCTTCCAACAAACAAAAGTCCAGGACCAGATGGATTAACAGGCGAATTCTATCAAACATTTAGAGACGAGCTAACACCTATCCCTGTCAAACTTTTCTAAAATATGGCAGTGGGAGGATTACTCCCAAACTCATACTATGAGGTCACCATCACCCTGATACCAAAACCAGATAAAGACTTCATCGAAAAAGAAAACTACATTCCAATATCACTGATGAACATAGATGCAGAAATCCTCAACAAACTACTAGCAAACAGAATCCAACAAAACACTGAAAAGATCATACATCATGATCAAGTGGGATTTATCCCAGGAATGCAAGGATTCTACAATATATGCAAATCAATCAATGTGATACACCATATTAATATACTGAATGAGAAAAAACATCTGATCACCTCAATAGATGCAGAAAAAGCTTTCAACAAAATTCAACACCCATTTATGATAAAAACCCCCCAGAAAGGAGGCATAGAGGGAACTTTCCTCAACATAATAAAGGCCATATATGACAAACCCACAGCCACCATCCTCCTCAATGGTGAAAAACTGAAACCATTTCCACTAAGATCAGGAACAAGACAAGATTGTCCACTCTCGCCACTATTATGTAACATAGTTTTGGAAGTTTTATCCACAGCAATCAGAGAAGAAAAAGAAATAAAAGGAATCCAAATATGAAAAGAAGAAGTAAAACTGTCAGTCTGCAGATGACATTTTACCATACACAGAGAATCCTAAAGATGCTACCAGAAAACTACTAGAGCTAATCAATGAATTTGGTAAAGTAGCAGGATACAAAATTAATGCAAAGAAATCTCTTGCATTCCTATACACTAATGATGATAAATCTGAAAGAGAAATTAAGGAAACACTCCCATTTCCCACTGCAACAAAAAGAATAAAACACCTAGGAATAAACCTACCTAAGGAGACAAAAGACCTGTATGAAGAAAATTATAAGACACTGATGAAAGAAAATAAAGATGGTACAAACAGACCGAGAGATACACCATGCTCTTGGACTGGAAGAATCAACATTGTGAAAATGGCTATACTACCCAAAGCAATCTACAGATTCAATGCAATCCCTATCCAACGACCAATGGCATTTTTCACAGAACTAGAACAAAAAATTTCACAAATTGTTAGGAAAAAAAAAGCATCCGAATAGCCAAAGCAATCTTGAGAAAGAAAAAAGGAGCTGGAGATATCAGTCTCCCTGACTTCAGACTATACAACAAAGCTACAGTAATCAAGAGTATGGTCCTGGCACAAAAACAGAAATATAAATCAATGGAACAGGATAGAAAGCCCAGAGATAAACCCACACATATATGGTCACCTCATCTCTGACAAAGGAGGCAAGAATTTATAATGGAGAAAAGACAGCCTCTTTAATAACTGGTGCTGGGAAAACTGGACAGCTAAATGTAAAAGAATGAAATTAGAACACTTCCTAACACCATACACAAAAAGAAACTCAAAATGGATTAAAGACCTAAATGCAAGGCCAGACACTATAAAACTCTTAGAGGAAAATATAGGCAGAAGGCTCTATGACATAAATCACAGCAAGATCTTTTTTGACCCACCTCCTAGAGTAATGGAAATAAAATATAAAGTAAACAAATGGGCCCTAATGAAACTTAAAAGCTTTTGCACAGCAAAAGAAACCATAAACGAGATGAAAAGATAACCCTTAGAGTGGGAGAAAATATTTGCAAGTGAAGCAACAAAGGATTAATCTCCAAAATACACAAGCAGCTCATGCAACAAAGAAATAAACAACTCAATCCAAAAATGGGCAGAAGACCTAAATAAACATTTCTCCAAAGAAGATACACCAATTGCTAACAAACACATGAAAAGATGCTCAACATCAGTAATCTTTAGAGAAATGCCAATCAAAGCTACAATGAGGGATCACCTCAAACCAGTTAGACTGGCCATCATCAAAAAAATCTACAAACAATAAATGCTGGAGAGGGTGTGGAGTAAAGGGAACCCTCCTGCATTGTTGGGGGGAATGTAAGTTGATAACAGGCACTATGGAGAACAGTACAGAGGTTCCTTAAAATATTAGAACTAGAACTACCATATGACCCAGCACTCCCACTACTGGGCATATACTCTGAGAAAATCATAATTCAAAAAGAGACACGTACCACAATGTTCACTGCAGCACTATTTACAATAGCCGGGATATGGAAGCAACCTAAGTGTCCATCGACAGATGAATGGACAAAGATGTGTCACATATATACAATGGGACATTACTCAGCTATAAAAAGGAAAGAAATTGAGTTATTTCTAGTCAGGTGGATGGACCTAGAGTCTGTCATGCAAAGTGAAGTAAATCAGAAAAACAAATAACATATGCTAACACACATATATGGAATCTAAAAAAAAAAAAAAACGGTATTGATGAACCTAGTGGCAGGGCATTAATGAAGATGCAGATGTAGAGAATGGACTTGAGGGCACAGTGGGGAAGGCGAAGGTGGGACAAAGTGAGAGAGTAGCATTGACATATACACACTACCAAATGTAAAATGTATGGCTCATGGGAAGCTGTTGCATAGTGCAGGGATATCAGGTTGATTCTTTGTGATGACCTAGAGGGGTGGTATAGGGAGGGTGGGTGGGAAGCTCAAGAGGGAGGGGATATGGGGATATATGTATACATATAGCTGAATCACTTTGTTGTACAGCAGAAACTAACACAACATTGTAAAGCAATTATACTCCAATAAAGATGTTCAAAAAAAAAGTAACATTGGGGCTTATTAGAAATTACAGCATTTCTTTTATCTATACCTGACTTTCTAAAGCTTATGTATTCTCCTATTCGTTATTAACATAAACTCTTGTTTTTTAAAAATGAGGTGACTTAATATATTAAACAAAACCTTCTGACAATTTTCTCGATTGACCATATTACTGCAAAGTATCTTATAGCTAACAAAACATCACCCAGTGAAATGTTTTTTTGGTTATTTGGCAGAGGGAGAAGAGTAATACATAATATTAGTATTAGTGTAATAAGGATGAGCTATATGATATGAATCTAAAATCCAGTTAAATTTGAAATGAGTCAGACAACCTCATGTATTGTTTCTTCTCATGGTGAGTAACTAAATTAAAATTGTGCATTTAGCAGTCTAAGACATAAGAAAATAATTTAGTGTGACTCCTTTGTTTAAACACTATTTCAAACTAAATAAAATGTGTAATTTTACATATGAACACTGTTTATGAAAACAACTTATTTGTCTTTATCTTTCTGTGATCCAACAAGAGTTTCTTAATAAATCAGTTTCTGTTTAAAACTGAAGTTTTCAAAGCATATAGCAATGTCAGCTCATACCACTGGGACAATTAAAAGATAACTAAAACACATGTGAAGCTTAGGCTGTACTTGGTACTAAGCAATCCTTAAATAGTTAGTGTTTATCATTTATGTAAACCATAGCTATTTTTTTAAGCTTTTAAATGTAAATGTCCTGTTTTCCTCATTGTTTTTTATTATAAGTACATTCAGGACACCTATGAGAATAATGGAGTATTTTTACCCGTATAGTTGAAGATCAGCTATCTCGTCCAAACTTGAACAGGAGCTATCATTCTGGTGAGTCCTGCTGTCAGCACCATTGTGTTTGGTTCTGTTTTCATGCAATCTAAAGCTTCTATGTAAAGCCGTGTGTTCATTTTGTACTAAAAAACTCTCTTGAGGTTTTGTATCACAGTGAGATAGGCATGTCAGTGAGCCCGGAGGATATAATATTTAATCTTTACTATACAACATATTTTGTGGGAGAATTATTATTGGTCAGTTTATAAATCTCAGATGGAACACAGTTGATATATTCAGAAAAGCAGTTGTTATTCATCAATGCTCTTTAATCTCTCTCGAAAAGTTTACAGTGATACTATTGTAAGACATCTCTTTGACTGTGATGGGATTGTTGTCCATAGTGGAAACTGCATAATGAAACTGCTTTTTTATTAGTCACATCTCCTATATCAAGATAATAAATCGTATAGATTCTTTTGTGGAAGTAGATGCAAGACAAATATTCTTTTCTTTTCTTTTCTTTTTTTTTCCAAAAAGGAAACTTAGTATTTTAACTGAGGCTGTGGAGTCTGGCAATTCCTTCAGGAGAGTGTGTAGGCTTATTTAAAACTTTTCATAAAACAGAAACAAAATAAAAACAAGCTTAAGAGGAAAATAGCTTCTTTTAGTTAGCTTCCAAGTCTTATTAGAGCTGCTTATCACTTAAAATGAGTAGAGTTAAACCTGAGTGTCCCTGATTCCTGTTCTTCTAAATATTATTTCTGTCTCACAAGGTAAATTTGAGAGAAATGAACCTCCATACCTTAAAAGAAAGAGAATTTGATTGCTAGTTTCTTATGCCTGAATGCAAAATTCTAAATTGACTCTCATTATTCACTGATTTGGAATTCTAATAAATGTAAATAGCTATTTATCTCAATGCAAGTGAGTGGTTTTCACTTAAAATAGTTATAAATACATGCTTAATGGAAATTTCTGGCCTTTTGTTAGTTGGGTAGTTGTGTTCATCCCTTAAATTCAATTTCAACTGACATGATTGACTTCCTATAAACACAAAATACCATACCTTTGCTACCAGATCATACACTTTCTTTTTTGTTTCTTAAATTATGCTCTAGAAATGATAATTTAAATAGTCATACAAAGGTGCAATCCATTCCTTTAAATTTCTTAAACACTCAGACTTAACTAGAAAGCTAAATTATTATCATCACATGCAGTTTGGAGTTAACTATTTTGAAAAAACTTGGCCAACTGAATTGCTGAAAACGTCTAGAATCTCTCTACAGGAAGATTGTTCTAAGAGTAGATACTTTCAATACCTAAAACACTTATTTTTATACTTTATTCCATTTTTATAGTTGTCCTTAGTTTCAAATACTCTGTTCTCAGAACTGGAAGTTCTTGATGTGACTATAATTTTAACTAGTTTATTTTCTTTCCTCTGATTTTCCCCATCATCATATTCCTCTTACATAATTCAATTTTCACTTCACTATAGTACATCAAGTGACATTAAAATTATAACAGATGCATTTATTTTATTAACAATTTCACATATTAACATATTTATTACTAATCCTACTTGGATGATAATTTGGTGTTTTTAGAATTCAAGGATGCAATCATATTTCCTCAGAACTTTGAAGTCTATTTGAATCTAGAATTGAATATGCAAACTCATATACCGATATTTCCTCTGGAAAGAGTTTGTGTGCTTGCGTGTGTGTGTGTGTGTGTGTGTCCGTGTGTCTGTGTGTCTGTGCCTGTATGTGCCTGAGAGTATGTATCATTTCATTTACTCTATCTGGAATCTTTTGGGATTTATCTATGGACACGTTGGCATTAATTTCTAATATGTTTTGTTTAAATGGGTATGGATGTTTTTCATTCTAAATGATATGCTTTCTTTGGAAGCCCCTTTCAATCTGATGAATTTCAGTCTGATTATTTCAACAAATACAAAATTTATTATTTAAAAAAATATTTTTTCTCCAAACTTCTTGTGAAACTCCCATTGAATGGACAGTTTTCAAATATGGCCAAATTTTTCTTTAATTTTTCAAATTTGTCCAAACTTTTCTCTTTTGATATATCAAATTGTTTCTTTTGCTATTAAATATGGAAGAATTACTTGGCTCTGTATTTAAGATCATCAATACAAAATTAGTGGATGTTTAACCATTTTATATTTCACTGTGCTTTTCAATTTCAAATACAATAATCAAATTGATATTTCAATATCTGTAGAATTCTCATCCCAGAAACTCATAATTTAGCACATCAGAATTGTCTTTACTATTTATGACTCTGAAAAAACTCCTCTGAGGGCCCTCCTGCCTCTTATCATCATTAAACTTGTGTTTTCTGAACCCATATATGAAACCCTTCCTTGAAAAGTGTTCTCTTACATGCTTTTTGAGCTACTGTTTCTTTGAGTTCTGTTTATCTGTACACATATAAAACATTTGGCTTTCTGTCATTAAAAAATTGTACAAGATTTTTGCTTATTAACACAGCTTAATTTTCCCCTCAAACTGATATTTATTTGTACTTTTCATATTTTTTCTGTTATTTTAAGTAATCTATCATCTTTTATTTTAACATCTTTATTGGAGTAAAATTGCTTTACAATGTTGTGTTAGTTTCTGCTGTGAATCAGCTATATGTATACAAATAACGCCATATCCCGTCCCTCTTGCGTCTCCCACCCACCCTCCCTAACCCACCTCTAGGTGGTCAAAAGCACCCAGCTGATCTCCCTGGGCAACACAGTTGTTTCCCACTGCTCTCTATTTTACTTTTGGCAGTGTATATATGTCAAGGTCACTCTATCACTTCTTTCCCGCTTACCCTTCCTCCTCCCTGTGTCCTCAAGTCCATTCTCTACAGCTGTGTCTTTATTCCTGTCCTGCTCCTAGGTTCTTCAGAAACTTTTTGTTTTTTTAGATTCCATATATAAGTGTTAGGATGCAGTATTTGTTTTTCTCTTTCTGACTTACTTCACTCTGTATGACAGACTCTAGGTCCATCCACCTCACTGCAAATAATTCAATTTCATTTTTTATGGCTGAGTAATATTCCATTGTATATATGTGCCACATCTTCTTTATCCATTCATCTGCTGATGGACACTTAGGTTGCTTCCATGTCCTGGCTACTGTAAATAGAGCGGCAATGAATATTGTGGTACATGACTCTTTGAATTATGGCTTTCTCAGGGTATATGCCCAGTAGTGGGATTTCTGGGTCATACGGTAGTTCTATTTTTAGTTTTTTAAAGAACCTCCATACGCACAGGCTCAGCGGCCATGGCTCACGGGCCCAGCCGCTCCGCGGCATGTGGGATCCTCCCAGACCGGGGCACGAACCCGGTTCCCCTGCATCGGCAGGCGGACGCGCAACCACTGCACCACCAGGGAAGCCCATATTTTTAGTTTTTTAAGGAACCTCTGTACTGTTCTCCATAGTGGCTGTATCAATTTTCATTGCCACCAACAGTATATGATGGTTCCCCTTTCTCCACACCCTCACCAGCACTTATTTTTTGTAGATTTTTTGATGATGGCCATTCTGACTGGTGTGAGGTGATACCTCATTGTAGTTTTGATTTACATTTCTCTAATGATTAGGGATGTTGAGCATCCTTTCATGTGTTTGTGGCAGTTGGTATATCTTCTTTGGAGAAATGTTTATTTAGATCATCTGCCCATTTTTGAATTGGGTGGTTTGGTTTTTTGATAGTGAGCTGTATGGGCTGCTTGTATATTTTGGAGATTAATCCTTTGTCAGTTGCTTCATTTGTAAATATTTTCTGCCATTCTGAGGGTTGTCTTTTCATCTTGTTTAGGTTTCCCTTGTTGTGCAAAAGCTTTTAAGTTTCATTACGTCCCACTTGTTTATTTTTGTCTTTATTTCAATTCTTCTAGGAGATGGGTCAAAAAGGATCTTGCTGTGATTTATGCCAAAGAGTGTTCTGCCTATGTTTTCCTCTAAGAGTTTGAAAGTGATTGGCCTTACATTTAGGTCTTTAATCCATTTTGAGTTTCTTTTTGTGTATGGTGTTAGGAAGTGTTCTGATTTCACTCTTTTACATGTAGCTGTCCAGTTATCCCAGCACCACTTATTGAAGAGGCTGTTTTTCTCCTTTGTATATTCTTGCCTCCTTTGTCAAAGATGAGGTGACCATATATGTGTGGGTTTATATCTAGGCTTTCTATCCTGTGCCATTGATCTGTATTTCTGTTTTCGTGCCAGTATAATACTGTCTTGATTACTGTAGCTTTGTAGTATAGTGCGAAGTCAGGGAGCCTGATTCCTCCAGCTCTGTTTTTCTTTCTCAAGATTGCTTTGGCTATTTGGGGTCTTTTGTGTTTCCATACAAACTGTGAAAATTTTTGTTCTAGTTCTGTGAAAACTGCCCTAGGTAGTTTGATAGGAATTGCATTGAATTTGTAGATTGCTTTGTGTAGTAATTTTCACAATGTTGATTCTTCCAATCCAAGAACATGGTATACCTCTCCATCTGTTTGTATAATATTTAATTTCTTTAATCAGTGTCTTACTGTTTTCTACATACAAGTCTTTTGTGTCCTTAGGCAGATTTATGCCTAGGCATTTTATTCTTTTGCTGAAATGGTAAATGGTAGTGTTTCCTTGATTTCTCTTTCAAATTTATCATTGTTATTGTAGGAATGCAAGAGATTTCTATGAATTAATTTTGTATCCTACTACTTTACCAAATTCATTGATTAGCTCTAGTAGTTTTCTGGGAGCATCTTTAGGATTCTCTATGTATAGTATCATGTTATCTACAAACAGTGACAGCTATACGTCTTCTTTTCTGATTTAGATTCCTTTTATTTCTTTTTCTTCTCTTATTGCTATGGCTAAAACTTCCAAAACTATGTAGAATAATAGTGGTGAGAGTGGCATCTTTGACTTGTTCCTGATTTTAGAGGAAATGGTTTCAGTTTTTCACCATTGAGAATCATGTTGGCTGTGGGTTTGTCATATAAGGCTTTTATTATGTTGAGGTAGGTTCCCTCTATGCCCACTTTTGGAGAGTTTTTATCATAACTGGGTGTTGAATTTTGTCAAAAGCTTTTTCTGCATCTATTGAGACTATCATTTATTTTTTATCCTTCAGTTTGTTAGGATAAACACCACTTGATCATGGTGTATGATCCTTTTAATGTGCTGTTGGATTCTGTTTGACAGTATTTTGTTGAGGATTTTGGCATCTATGTTCATCAGTGATATTGGCATGTAGTTTTCTTTTTCTGTGATATCTTTGGTTTTCATATCAGGGTGAAAGTGGTCCCATAGAATGAGTTTGGGAGTGTTCCTCCCTCTGCTATATCTTGGAAGAGTTTCAGAAGGATAGGTGGTACCTCTTCTGTAAATGTCTGATAGAATGTGCCTGTGAATCCATGTGGTCCTGGGCTTTTTTTTGTTGCAAGATTTTTAATCACAGTTTCAATTTCATGCTTCTGATTGGTCTCTTAATATATTCTATTTCTTCCTGGTTCAGCCTCGGAAGGTTGTCCTTTTCTAAGATTTTGTCCATTTCTTCCAGGTTGTCCATTTTATTGGTATATAGTTGCTCGTAGTAATCTCTCATGAACCTTTATATTTCTGCAGTGTCAGTTGTTACTTCTCCTTTTTCATTTCTAATTCTATTGATGTGAGTCTTCTCCCTTTTTTCTTGATGAGTCTGGCTAAAGGTTTATCAATTTTGTTTATCTTCTCAAAGAACCAGCTTTTAGTTTTATTGATCTTTGCTATCATTTCCTTCATTTCTTTCTCATTGATTTCTGATCTGATCTTTATGATTTATTTCCTTCTGCTAAATTTGGTTTTTTTTTTGTTGTTCTTTCTCCAATTGCTTTAGGTGTAATGTTAGGTTGTTTATTTGAGGTTTTTCTTGATTCTTGCGGTAGGATTGTATTGCCATAAACTTCTCTCTTAGAACTGCTTTTGCTGCATCCCATAGGCTTTGGGTCGTTGGGTTTTCATTTTCATTCATTTCTATGTATTTTTTTATTTCTTCTTTGATTTCTTCAGTGATCTCTTGATTATTTAGTAGCGTACTGTTTAGCCTCCATGTGTTTGTATTTTTACAGGATTTTTCCTGTAATTGATATCTAGTCTCATAGAGTTGTGGTTGGAAAAGATACTTGATATGATTTCAATTTTCTTAAATTTACCAAGGCTTCATATGTGACCCAAGATGTAATCTATCCTGGAGAATGTTCCATGAGAAGTTGGGAAAAAGTGTACTCTGTTGTTTTTGAATGGAATGACCAATAAATATGAATTAAGTCCATCGTTTTTAATGTGCCATTTAAAGATTGTGTTTCCTTATTTATTTTCATTTTGGTTGATCTGTCCATTGGTGAAAATGGGGTGTTAAGGTCCCCTAGTATTATTGTGTTACTGTCGATTTCCCCTTTCTTCGCTGGTAGCATTTGCCTTGTGTATTGAGGTGCTCCTATGCTGGGTGCATAAATATTTACAACTGTTATATCTTCTTCTTGGATTGATCCTTTGATCATTATGTAGTGTCCTTCTTTGTCTCTTGTAATAGTCTTCATTTTGAAGTCTAGTTTGTCTGATATGAGGATTGCTACTCCAGCTTTCTTTTGATTTCCATTTGCATGGAATATCTTTTTCCATCCCCTCACTTTCAGTCTGTATGTGTCCCTAGGTCTGAAGTGGGTCTCTTGCAAACAGTATATATACAGTTCTTGTTTTTGTGTAATTCAGCCAGTCTATGTCTTTCAGTTGGTGCATTTAATCCATTTATACTTAAGGTAATTATCGATATGTATGTTCCTATTATCATTCTCTTAATTGTTTTTAGTTTGTTATTGTAGGTCTTTTCCTTCTCTTGTGTTTCCTGCCTAGAGAAGTTTCTTTAGCATTTGTTGTAAAGCTGGTTTGGTGGTGCTGAATTCTCTTAGCTTTTTCTTGTCTGTAAAGGTTTTAATTTCTCTGTCAAATCTGAATGAAATTCTTGCTGGGTAGAGTAATCTTGGTTGTAGGTTTTTCCCTTTCATCACTTTAAATATGTCCTGCCACTCCCTTCTGGATTGCAGTTTCTGCTGAAAGATCAGCTGTTAACCTTATGGGGATTCTCTTGTATGTTATTTGTTGTTTTTCCCTTGCTGCTTTTAATACGTTTTGTTTGTATTTAATTTGTGATAGTTTGATTAATATATGTCTTGGCATGTTTCTCCTTGGATTTATCCTGTATGGGACTCTCTGCACTTCCTGGAATTCATTGACTATTTCCTTTCCCATGTTAGGAATATTTTCAACTATAATCTCTTCAAATATTTTTTCAGACCCTTTCTTTTTCTCTTCTTCTTCTGGATCCTTATAATTCAAATGTTGGTGCATTTAATGTTGTCCCAGAAGTCTCTGAGACTGTCCTCAATTCTTCTCATTCTTTTTTCTTTATTCTGCTCTGTGGTAGTTATTTCCACTATTTTATCTTCCAGGTCACTTATCCGTTCTCCTGCCTCAGTTATCCTGCTATTGCTTCCTTCTAGAGAATTTTTAATTTCATTTATTTTGTTGTTCATTATTGTTTGCTTGCTCTTTAGTTCTTCTAGGTCCTTGTTAAACATTTCTTGTATTTTCTCCATTCTATTTCCAACATTTGGGACCATCTTTCCTTTCATTACTCTGAATTCTTTTTTTGTGTAGACCGCCTATTTCATCTTCATTTGTTTGGTCTGTTGGGTTTTTACCTTGCTCCTTCATCTGCTGTGTATTTCTCTGTCTTCTCATTTTGCTTAGCTTACTGTGTTGGGTGTCCTTTTCACAGGCTGGAAGTTCGTATTTCCCATTGTTTTTGGTGTCTGCCCCCAGTGGCTGAGGTTTGTTCAGTGGGTTGTGTTGGCTTCCTGGTTGAGAGGATTGGTACCTGTGTACTGCTGGATGTGGTTGGATCTTGTCTTTCTGGTGGGCAGGACTGAGTCTGGTGGTGTTTTGGGGTGTCTGTAAACTAAGTATGATTTTAGGCACCCTCTCTGCTAATGGGTGGTGTTGTGTTCCTGTATTGCTAGTTGTTTGGCATGGGGCATCCAGCACTGGAGCTTACTGGCTGTTGGGTGGAACTGGGTCTTAGCATTGACATGGAGATCTCTGGGAGAGCTCTTGCAAATTGATATTATGTGGGGCTGGGTGCTCGTTGGTGGGCCAACGTCCTGAACTCAGATCTCCCACCTTAGAGCTCAGGCCTGACATCAGGCCGGAGCACCAAGATCCTGTCAGCCACACGGCTCAGTAGAAAAGGGAGAAAAAAAGAAAGAAAAGAAAAAGAAGAAAATAAAATAAAACACAAAATAAAATAAAATAATTAAAATAAAAAATAAAAAAAAGTTATTTAAATAAAAAAGTAATAAAAAAGAAAGGGAGCAACCAAACCAATAAACCAATCCACCAGTGATAACAAGCACTGAAAACTATACTAAGATAACCATAAAAATAAAAAACAAGTCATTTCCAGACAGCCAACCCCAAGTCTACAGTTGCTCCCAAAGGCTACCACCTCAATTCTGGGTTGATTCATTGTCTATTCAAGTGTTCCACAGATGCCTGGTACCTGAAGTTGACTGTGGGGATTTAATCCACTGCTCCAGGCTGCACAGAGAAATTTCCCTTTCTCTGCTTTGTTTGCACAGCACCTGGGGTTCAGCTTTGGTTTTGGCCCCACCTTTGCATGTAGGTCACCCTAAGGCTTCTGTTCCTGCCCAGACAGCATGGGGTTAAAGCTGTGGCTGATTATGGGGCTCTGGCTCACTCATGCCAGTGGGCGGATGGAGGGGTATGGTAGTTACAATTGGAATGAGGGGCAAGCCTGGGGAGGCAGAGGTCAGCATGATGGATGTTGCAACATCCTGAGACGCTGTGTGTTCTCCTGGGAAGTTGTCCCTGGATCATGGGACCCTGGCAGTGGCAGGCTTCACAGTCTCCTGGAAGTGGTGGGGGGTGGGGTGGGGTGGTGGGGGGTGTGGATAGTGACCTGTGCTTGCACACGTAATTGTTGGTGGCTGCAGTAACAGTGTTAGCATTTCATGCCCATCTCTGGGGTCCAAGCTGATAGCCGCAGCTTGCACCCATCTCTGGAGATCATTTAGGCAGTGATCTGCCTTCTGTTGGCAGGCAGGGAAGGAATCCCCTTTCCTCGCGCACCCTGAAACAATGGCCTTTTTCCTCTTAGGGAGGTCCAGACTTTTTTTGGACTCCCTCTCGGATATCCGTGGCACACTAGCCCCCTTCAGGCTGTGTTCACGCAGCCAACCTCAGTCTTCTCCCTGGGATCTGACCTCCGAAGCCGAAGCCTCAGCTCCCTGCCCCCACCCACCCTGGCAGGTGAGCAGACAAGCCTCTCAGGCTGGTGAGTGCTGTTCTGCACCAATCCTCTGTGCAGGAATCTCTCTGCTTTGCCCTCTGTACCCCTGTTGCTGCACTCTCCTCTGTGGCTCTGAAACTTCTCCCCCGCCCACCACCCATCTCCACCAGTGAAGGGGCTTCCTAGTGTGTGAAAACTTTTCCTCCTTCACAGCTCCCTCCCAGAGGTGCAGGTCCTGTCTCCATTCTTTTGTCTCTGTTTTTTTCTTTTTTCTTTTGCCCTACCCAGGTCTGTGGGGATTTTCTTGCCTTTTGGGAAGGCTGAGGTCTTCTGCCAGCATTCAGTAAGTGTAGGTGTTCTGTAGGAGTTGTTTTACATGTAGATTTATTTTTGATGTATTTGTGGGGAGGAAGGTGATCTCCACATCTTACTCCTCCACCATGTTGAAGGTCCCCTTGGAACTCTATCATCTTAATCTATGTTCCCAGGTGTTACTTTAGTCATTATTTGACTTTTTATTTATTTGTTGGTTTGTTTGTTATTGTTTTCTTCAGGATCTTTACATCTTTTGCTTTCCATATGGGACATTTACAATTTCCTAAAAAGTTATACTTAAGAGAAATTTTCCAACTTATTGTCATATTCTCTCAGCAAAAAGAAACCCATTATATTTTTCTCTAATATGTCTTTTGGTGATGAATTATCTTTTTGTTTTTCTTAATGAGTTTTGTTTCACCTTCATTTCTTAGGGACTTTTTTTTTTTTTTTTTTTTTTTGCGGTACGCGGGCCTCTCACTGTTGTGGCCTCTCCCATTGCGGAGCACAGGATCCGGACGTGCAGGCCCAGCAGCCATGGCTCACGGGCCCAGCTGCTCCATGGCATGTGGGATCCTCCCGGACCGGGGCACAAACCCGTGTCCCCTGCAACGGCAGGCAGACTCCCAACCACTGAGCCACCAGGGAAGCCCTAGGGACTTATTTAATAATTATTTAATTCTAGCTTGACAATATTTTCCTTTGAAATGTTTGAAGACATCATTTCATTACTTTTTGAGTTCCTTTACTTCACTTGATAAATCTTATTGTATCTCCTTTAAAGGTAATATAACTTGTCCTCCCTTCTCTAATATTTTTAATTGTCTCTCTCCCCCTGCCCCTAGCAATGTTCCTATGACTCCTAGAGTTGTATTTGTGTGCTCTGTATTTATTTTGCAATATACAGTAAAATACTTCCTGGTCCCTATTAGTTCCCTCTTTCATCTTATGCGCCTTTGTCTATTTTCACTTCACCCATAATACTGAGCTTTAGATGTAAGATTCCTACTCAAAGCCTTGGATGTTCACCTACATCTTGTGGTGACTGGAACTTTGATTTTTGTTCCACCGGTTCAATGAATGTATTGTAAACTTTATGCAGTATGTGGAGTGAGAAAATATTCCAGTGGGGGAAAAATGCTGCTAATTTGGTTTTATTTCTCTAGGGTCTTCTTTCTCAGATTTTGGCCAAGACATTCTGCAATGCCTTGGCAGTTTTCAATTTATTATTTCAGCATATATTTTTCAACATCTAATATTCTCTAGTTCATATTATAAGCTTGTCATCCTGAAGCAGACATTATAGGGCAATTTCCCTATTAGGAATAAAATGTAATGCTGGTGTAAAATTAGAGAAATATAGTGAAAGATTCCTGAAGTGATAGAATGCAGGGGCACAAAAGTAAACCTGATATATCAAGGCAAGAATAGGAGTTCTAGACACACACACACACACACACACACACACACACACACAGAGAGAGAGAGAGAGAAAGACAGAGAGAGAGAGAGAGAGAGAGAGAATGAGATCAAGAGAGATCAGAAGCAAATATGCCAAGATATTAATGGTTGTCATGGTTGAATCTGCATCAGTTACATGAATACCTATTATACTTTTTGTACTTTTCTATGTTTGAACTCTTTCAACATTTACCAAAAAATTAGAGAAAATAAAATGAAATAGTCCTAGCCATAGAAGACCTAACTCATATGTCATTGTTTCCAAGAAGTTTTTATACTGGAATAAAATTATTGTCTTCTTTTGCTCCAATCTTTTAACATTTCCTTATACTACTCTTTTGCTACTTAACACATTTCATCTTGTGTTAGTATTATTTGTACATATCTCAATTTCTCAGAGATGTGGGGAAAAAAATCCAAGTCAAGGACAATGGCAAAATCATCTTTGTATTTCCTTACAAGGCTCAGAGCAGTACTTTATACATGTAAGCATTTGGGGCATATTTATTTACTTAAATATATTTCACACTTTCAAAGTGGAGTGGGGTAGACACAGAGATGTGCCACTGAGATCCAGTTTCAAGGAGGAAAATGATTCCCACAGAGAGGGAATGTGGTTAGCTCCTTCTGAGTCAGCCTCAGCAGTAGAGAAGTCATACTCTTCCCGATTTGCCTATACCTTTTGCCTGAGACAGCTGGGGATAGGCATTACTGGCTCCAGAGCTTCTTACTGAGTCGGCTGAGGCTTTCCTGAACCTACAACCAAGTTTCACTTTTCTCTTTGCTCAAGCCTTTCTTTACACAAGTGGTGATTCTTAAAAAATATCTTGTACCCTGTTATGGGCGTACATGTCTCCTGGCAAAATTCATATTTTGAAGTCCTCAAACACCATACCTCAGATGTGACTGTATTTGGAGATAGGGTCTCTAAAGTGGTAATTAAGAATAAATGATGTCATTAAGCTGGACCCTTATCCAATAAGACTGGTGTCCTTATAAAAAGGAAAGATTAGGACACAGACATGCATAGAAGGAAGATTATATGAAGACACAGAAAGAAGATAGCCATATACAGGTAAAAAAGAGAGGGCTTCAGAAGAAACCAATCCCACTGATACCTTATTCTTGGACTTCTAGCCTCCAGAAATTTGAGGAAATAGATTTGTATTATTTAAACCACCCAGTCTATGTACTGTCTTATGGCATCCCTAGCAAGTGAATACACACTCCCCACTCTGTCTCAGAATCTGGTTTTTTTTTTTTTTTTTTTTTTAAGTTCTATCTGTGACATTTGGAACAAAAAATGGTCCAAGAATGTAGTCAATAAGATAGAATTTCAGAACTAGATTACTCTCTGTGATTGCTTGGCTGTCAATAAAGATTCTATCACTTTTGGTAGATACAGCAAACCTCTGACACAAGCTGGCAATCCAATTGTTAAAACTTTCACCAATCAATAAATTAGGATTGTGTGTAGATGGAAGAGACTGTAAGGGGATATACAAATCATCTGAGATGCATGAAACAAAAAGTAGTTATGAGGCTAATGGCTTCAGGTATCTATTACTAAGTGTTTTTGATAAACAACAGGAAATAACGAAGAACTGAGGGCTGATACCACTGAATTGAAACCCAGATGTGAAAGCCAGATGAACTTCTTGGTTGCATATAAAGAAGCTCTCATCTCCTACAAAGGGAGAGTGGAGAAAATGAAGGCAAACTCAGTACTTAAGAGTCAAATTTGGGCTTCCCTGGTGGCGCAGTGGTTGAGAATCTGCCTGCTAATGCAGGGGACACAGGTTCGAGCCCTGGTCTGGGAAGATCCCACATGCCGTGGAGCAACTAGGCCCATGAGCCACAACTACTGAGCCTGTGCGTCTGGAGCCTGTCTCCGCAACAAGAGGGGCCGCGATAGTGAGAGGCCCGCACACTGCGATGAAGAGTGGTCTCCGCTTGCCACAATTAGACAAAGCCCTCGCACAGAAACGAAGACGCAACACAGCAAAAATAAATTAATTAATTAATAAACTCCTACCCCCAACATCTTAAAAAACAAACAAACAAAAAGAGTCAAATTTGCTAAAGTTCAAATAGTTAAATGCTCAACTAAGGCAGGTAGTGATAACAGGATCTGGTCCTGATTCTGAAAACCTGAGATTATGACAAATGGATTGGAGGCATCTGAGTGAGCACTCCCAAATATTCTAAATCTCTGACACATTTTAAAATTCTGAGCCAAAAAGGCTTCTCCCCTACTAAGAGTTGGCACTTTACCTGTTCTAGAAGGCAACAAACAGTCCTCTACTCCCTCAGAGAGCAATGAAACAGATGTCCTTCTCAGAATTTTCTACCACCTCCCTTCATGGTCACTAGAACTATAATTGGGAATGAATTGTAGTTTATCTCAACTGAGGACAAGCTGGAGCTAATTATAGAATAAGGGGACTATATACCTCAAAACAGTTGCAAGATCTAACCAGCATGTACTGATAGGAGCTGGGGAAGTATTCATGTGACAAAGTATGAAGACACTAGATCAGAGAGGCTGAAATTCAAAAATTAAAGGTAGGGCCTCCCTGGTGGCACACTGGTTGAGAGTCCGCCTGCTGATGCAAGGGACACAGGTTCGTGCCTCGGTCTGGGAAGATCCCACATGCCGCAGAGCAGCTGGGCCCGTGAGTCATGGCCACTGAGCCTGCGCATCCGGAGCCTGTGCTCTGCAACAGGAGAGGCCACAACAGTCAGAGGCCCGCGTACCACCAAAAAAAAAAAAAAAATTAAAGGTAGGAAAAACTCTTAGGCATATGATCAGCAATTAAAATATCAAAACTTTGGAAGGTGGTAATGGAAAAGAAATAAAAGGTTCAGAAAACTGGGTATATTGGAATGGATATACACTACAACCAGAAGACTCATCAGCCAATTATGTTCAATGAGAAAGTTGAAGAACATACCATTTATCAAGGTTTTAAGGAAAATTCTGTTAAGTGTGACACACCAGCATCACTGGATCATTAGAAGACCAGGACTGATGATAGGAGAAGCTGACATAAATCTTGGCTCGCTGAGGATGATACAACCCTGCAACTACTGAAACCAGGCAGTGAGATTTAGCCTAGAAACTAGGGGTCACAATTATCATATTGGGTGTTAAAGTAAGAATGACAACAATGGGCTCAGAGATGGTAACTATATATGACTCAACCCGACCTCCACTTATCAGAGTGATCTAGCTTCTGCCACTGATGAATGCCCAACCTGTCAACAACAGAGACCAATAGGAGTTCCTCAATATTGTACCACTTTTCAAGGACATGAACTGTCCACTTGATTGGCAAATTTACATAGTGGGATTATTTCTGTCTGTTAGAGCCAATAGTTTATTCTCAGTAGAATACAAACTTATGGCTATAGATTTGTCTTTCTGTCCACAGAGATTCAGCAAGCATCTGACAGCACTAGATCTCACAAAAAATCATGGCAAACAAGGGCAACCACTAAACAGCAAAGGCATTTGAGTAATGGACCAGTAACAATAGAATCCATTGGCCATATCATATAGGATATCATCCAGAAGCTGCCTCCATGATAGACTATTAGATTAATCTACTAAAGACACAGCTAAAGAAAGAAAGGAAATAAAGCCCACTTATTTTAACCTGATGTGGGAAAATAATGAAGGGTACTGCATGAAAAGGAATTTTCATCTCAGTCGATGTTCTTTTTCTGTTTAATCCTTCTCCCCACTTCCTTTCACAGGTGTTGACCACTAATAAATGTCTAATAGCTGAAACCCTGACTCAGTGTCTCTTCCAGAAAGTATCTAGTGCACTCATACAGGGAGTGTCCAAGATGATCAAATACAATGCAGGAGTGCAGGGTGGAATTTTATAACTTTCATATATCTTTCAACTCAAAACTTTCTCTCTCTCATATATATGTGTGTGTGTGTGTATGTATTCCCATGAACATTTTGGCAGTTATACTTTTCAAACTCAAGATTTCTAAATCATCAGTGGGTCAACTAGATCACAAATATCAGGTATAATACAGAGTCTAAGGGAATATATGTGCGGTTGCAAACCAAATTAAAAGTTTTTGTACCTAGTCAATATTAAGATGTGAGATTGCTTCTAAATTTATCAGTTCACCCACACATCCACACAAATATACACACATACTTGCTCTCACAAATAAAAACATACTCAGTCTCATTTTTAACACACTTGTATATGTATGTTGGAGATAAGTTAACAGGTCTAATTTATTTATTAAATAAAATATACTATTTATGGTAGGCTATGTGTAAATTAACAAAGACTTTGCTTGTGCTAAAAATCTTTGGGATTCTTGATTTCTTGTGAAAGGAATAAATCAAAAGTGACATTAAAACCTCAAGCAATTTTTTAAAATATTACATTTTTTTACACTTGTTATATTTGCTGATTTTATTTTCATCCTTATACCAATTTTTACCACTGGCTAATTTAAATGTTACCTTAAAAAGCACTATTGAGAATCATAGAAAATACACTTCCCAATGCTATGTCATATGATCACCTACATGTCTTATTCAGGGAAATGAAGTAAACATTTGAATCATGCCTGAAATGACCTTGAAAAAAATCTTGTCCTTTCAACAACTCGTTTGCAGTAACAAAAAAGAAATGACAATGCCAATATAAAGTGAAATGTTTTAATGAAAACCATATATATATATATAAATATAGCTTATAGTTCAAAATAAATGTGAAATGACCATATTCTGCACTCCTAGAAGAAAAACAAGTGTTTCTATTTCTTCTTCCATTGTTAATGTGGCTGAACATTAATTCATTAGAAATTGATTTTTATTATTTTAAAATAAATTTATTTATCTTATTTATTTTTGGCTGTGTTGGGTCCTTGTTGATGCACACAGGCTTTCTCCAGTTGCAGTGAGCGGGGGCTACTCTTCGTTGTGGTAAGCAGGCCTCCCATTGCAGTGGCTTCTCTTGTTGCAGAGCCCAGGCTCTAGCTGCACAGACTTCAGTAGTTGTGGCTCACGGGCTTCAGTAGTTGTGTCTCGCAGGCTCTAGAGCACAGGCTCAGTAGTTGTGGCACACGGGCTTAGTTGCTCTGCGGCATGTGTGATATTCCCAGACCAGGGCTCGAACCCGTGTCCCCTACATTGCCAGGCAGATTCTCAACCACTGTGCCAACAGGAAGCCCTAGAAATTGATTTTTAGATGATAGCTTATAGCCATATTAAAAGTCATAGACAGCTAGGGCCAGTAATGTCTACATAAAATGTCTACCGAAAAATGTAGCTACCTAAGCGGTATTTTCTGATTTTAGCTAGGGTACAGGCAGTGATTTCATTTTCCACTGATCTACTACATATCTATGAATCCAGTTTAGTAAATTGCTTCAATTTTCAGGATTAATGCATTTCAAAACTAGTATGTCCCATTCTAATGTATTATCTTTCTCCCAAATAACATATCCTACTCTTGAATTTCTTGTTTGTTTTAATTTCTGACAATCTCAGATAATTCTGGTGAAGTGGCAGATAGAGCTAAACCAACCTAATATCTTAAAGGGGCATTTGTGAAAATGTACATTTTGTAGCATTAATTTAAAGAGCAAATATAGAACACGCATGTGTGCATTTCTGTGTGTATATATGCATAAATTCATATACAGTAATGTTTCAATATGTATGTGCATGTATGCATATGCAAATATTTCTATTACTATTTACTGTTTTACTGTTTACATACTTTAAATACATAGATATAAGTATTATTGCCTCTTTTGCTTTCTTCTTATTATTATTTTCCTACACCCCAACCCTACCTTCTTCAGTGTTCAATAAATCAACGAGTTGCTTAGTTGAAAGAGAAAATAAAGCTAATTTTTATTGAACATGTATAATGTGCCAAGTTGATTAACCCTTGGTATAAAACATCAGGATCACTGGACCAATTTTTGGTTTTGAGTTTCTTTTTTCAGCAGTTCTGTTTTCAAGGATTTGTGTTTCATGAATTTATTCTTTCTTAGAGTCCTTCCAAAAAAGGAAAAGAAAATTTATCTATTTTTAATAGAATATAATTCATTTTATCTTGCATTTAGTATTTGGGTCCATTGAATTCTGTTATAAATCTAAAATGAATTATGGGATCAGAGTGAATTTATTTTCTCTGTATTATAAAATAATTCTCTATTTCATCATTCTAAGAATTGTTTTATCATTACTCAAGATTACACCGATTATCCCCCAAGTATGCTGAGAAAAGAACAAGTAATAAGAAAACAAAAGAATGATGAAATCACTTAGAAGGGTGATGCAAGAGTGGAATAAATGGTCATTCTCCCATTTTCATATTGTGTTGTCCAAACTATTGCATCATCTTTTAAGAAGGAATTAAAAAAGAGTAGGAGAGTATATTTGTAGTCTGCTTTCACATCCATTGAACACAACTGAGAATGAAAAGCTTTTATTCTCCAACCATGATGGCAAAGAGAAGAAATGTCACATTCCACAGTTATAAGATAAATTCAATGAGAAGATGAATGTAAAGAAAAAGAAAGCAGCACTCTTAAACTCTAGTGGTATGGTGAAATTTTTCATATGAATTAAATCTCAGACTATGTATCTTCAGATGATGATATCTTAAATAAATTTTCTTAAATTTAAGAATTGATCATTAAACAATATATTTCCAAGAACAAAATGCAAATATAGTCTTCTCCTCCAGTTACTCATGTAAAGGAAATTACTTCACACAATAGTTTTGAGTAAGAATCTGTATGATCCCATGTTGTTAAAAGGATTTGTGACAGTATCTTTTCATCTCTACTGATGTTTTACTGATTAAAATAGCTTTACTGTGTTTAAAATATATTTTTATTTAATAATGTTGCTTTCAGTATGTCCTTATTCTTATACCTGTAAATTACTTGTAAAATGGCTTAAAATATGGACATAAAATTAAATAAAATTAAAAGGTTTCATGCTGCCCAGAAGGTAAACCTTGAATGATGATTTTTCCTGTAAACTGAAGGTTAAATATCTTATTAATTTTTCACAAAAAATCCAAAGAAAAATCATTATCCTTGCATTTTCATTTTGAAACTGAGTTAACTTGTCTGACTGTACAGAGTAAGTGAATGTTAAAGGAAAAATTCAAAACCTTATTTCCTAATTCTGATTTATACTTTCTTTTATACCATGTAACCTCACTTCAAAGGAGAAAAAAAAATCACTCTAGTCGTCTGAGAATTTCTAAGAACTCTTACTAAAGAATTGGGACAGAGGAGATTTTAATATTTAAAGGAATAGCAAGGAAATTGAAATATACATTTCTTTATTACTCTCATATTTTAGATATTTACTTATTGAACATTTTTCATGCATTTGTGATAATGTGTAGTATTCAGACAAGAGAAAAGAGAAGCTCATGTTATATCTGTCCTTGAAAAATTCTTCCTAGTTAGGAATCTATGTCTTAATTTCTTGGAACAGTTATGAGTTTAGAGGCTAGTTCCCAAGAATAGTACAGATTAAACAACATAGAATCTTACAACAAATAGATTAAAATGTCTTAAAAATCATGCAGTATAACATTTGAATATGAACTTCCCATTATGTAAAAAAAAATATTGCATTGTATTATTAGATTTTGGTGAATAGAATATATACAGTAACAAGCTAGTTTAAATTATGTTGTAAATGTAGCATACCAAGGTAATAAATTAATATTTTTAATTTGGAATATATATGTACTTTGCTTTGATATTATAGGTTTTGTGCAAATATTTGCTAAACAAACTAATAACTCATTGGAAAGAGATTACTGGTCAGTGTGATGGTTAATTTTATGTGACAATTTAACTTGACTAAGGGATGCCCAGAATGCTGGTAAAACGTTATTTCTGGGTGTATCTGTGAAGGTATTTTTGGAAGGTATCATCCTCACTAGTGCTGTGGGCATGATCCAATACATAGAGAGCCTGAATAGAACAAAAAGGTGGAGGAAGGGTGAATTTGCTCTCTGTTGAACTGGAACATTCATCTTCTCCTGCTCTCAGACTTTGACACTCCTGGTTCTTGGGTCTTTGGACTCAGATTGGGACTTAAACCATTGGCTTCCCTGGTTCTCAGGTCTTCATTTTGGACTAGAACTACATCATTGGCTTTCCTAGGCCTCCAATTTGCAGGCGGCGGATCGTGAAACTTCTCAGCCTACATAATCACATAAGCCAATCCCTAATAATAAATCTATTTCTATTTTTCAATATCTATATTGATATGTATATATGTATATATATGTTTATCTGTATCTAAAGGAATATCTAGTGATAATGATGCTACTAATGATGATAACTAGAATTTATTGTTTACTATATACTCAGCATTTTGTTAGGTGCATAATTTATCCAGTATATGATTCACAGCATTACAGAAATGTTAATGAGGGATAGATTTCAGGATTAAAAGGGTGGTCAGGGTAGACCCATAGAAGAGGCAAGATCTGGGCAAAGAATATAAGGAGATGAGGCAATAATCCTAGTGAATTCTCAAGATAAAAATATTCAAGGCAGAGAGAACATGGTGACAGCATAGGCTCTGAAGTATTATTGTGCCTGCCTGCATGGCATGTTTGAGGAAGAAAAGGAAGCCTATGAAATGAAAACAGAATTAATACAGCGGAGGAGATGATGGCAGAAGAGATCAGAAAGGTAATGGGGTCAAATTGTGAGGCACCTTAGCAGCAGGGTGATGAAACATTCCAGTAGCCCAGGACAACTTATTTTTATGTCTACTGTTCTGGCATAATTACTCTAACTCCTTCTTTCACTCTCTGATTTGGTTTGAATCACAAATTATATGGTCATCCTACTTACAGACTTTGTAGATATCTTACCTTGGCTTTTACAATGAACATAAAGAGCAGCCATTCAGAGTTTTTTGGCAGAAGAATGATGTAATCTTATTTATTTTCTTGAAGATTTACTTTGGCAGCTGTGTATTTGAGGTCTAAGCTTGTGGGTGTTAGTAGGAAGAACTCATTAGAAAGCTATTATTGAAATCCAGGTGAGAGGTGATGGTTCAGCTAGAGAGGTAGAAGTAGAAAAAGAAAGAAGTGCTTGGAATTTAATATATTGTAAAGAGAGCTGGCATGATATTGTGAATATTTGAATATAGTGTTTTTAAAAATAATGGATTCTAGGGTGAAATAAAGATATTTTTAGCCTGAGAAACTGTAAAGAATTGTCCATCAACTGAAATAGTGAGTTGCACGTAGATAAGATTTTTGTAAGATGATCCCAAGTTTATACATGGATATGTTAAATTTAAGTTATCTAAAAGATAATCAGATAGTGATGAATGTAGGTTTTAAGAATGAGAATTTGTTATAAAAGAATTATGGGTTAGAAATATAAATTTGAGAGTTGTCAGTACATAGGTGATATTTAAGCCATGAGGCCTCAGTTCATCATGAACTAGGCCCAGGGTCCCTTCAATTTTAAAAGTCAAAGAGAAGAGAAGGATGCAGAAATAGAGACCAAAGTGCAACTCCAGCATATGGGGAAAAATCCAAGAAAGTATTCAGTCCTGAAAGTAAACTGAAAAAAGATATCAAGGAGAAAAGAACTGTGTCAAATGCTTCTGGTAAATCAAATAAAACCAGGATGCAAATACACCACTAACTTTAGGAAATTGTGTATCATTGGAAGCATTGATAGAATCAGATTCAGTGTTGTGATGAGAGGTCAAGAGCCTGATTGGAATGGAATTAAGAGAGTATTAGGGTAGGGAAATTGGAGACCTCAAGTCCATCACCAGAAAAATAAAGCAGACCAATAGAAAAAAAAATCTTAATAGTAATCAATCAAGGACCAGATTGCAGTGAAGATGGTTTAAACCATTTACTTCCTTGGTCCTTCTCCCATTTCCACCATTCATTAGGCAAGTAACGTTAAAAAAGATAGTAACTTCTCTAAACCTAAATTTATAGTAAAATGTATGTACTGTTATTACACATCTCAGCATATTGATAGAGATGGCAGTGTTCAATAGAGTGAGGCAGTGTTTGATAGAAATTTTTAGATTGACATCCTCTATCAAAAATTTCTGAAACACAGTAAGTTCTCAAAAGTCATTTCTGTTTTTGTTATTACTGCTACTACTACTATTGCTACTACCATTCTCTTCAATTGCTATTCAGTTTTTCCTTAACCCAGGGGTGCGGGGTAGTTTCTTGAATCTTCTTTCCCCTTACATTTTTTTATTTCTCTCATTCTTCCCGTCATCATCCTGCCAACATCTCTTTCTCTGAGGCCAAAATCAAACTAATAAACAAACATACAAAACAAACACAATTTTCTTGCTTAATCTTTATAAAGATCTAGGTATTCTTACATTCTTCTTCAAACTACATTCGTAAGATAAAGAATTCTCTTTGTTGATAACATTTCTCATATCTCATAACTCCTTCCCAGGGTGAGGTCCAAGCAGATAGATAAATTTGAAGGAAGTACTGTAGATTTATTAGCTATGTTTCTAATGTTCTACACTTTTTTGTTCAAAATCTTGTCTGCACACTCTTCTTAATATGTCCACCTCTTTCTTTCCTTCACTAATTCTTACTTGTTTTATTCCAGAGTTCCACACTCCAAGGCCTTCCAAAGGCATTCAAATGGAAATTGTCCCTAGCCCACATAAACATTCAGGTATACTGCAAATTTATATCACCTGTATTTTTTTTTTTTTTTTGCAGTACGCGGGCCTCTCACTGTTGTGGCCTCTCCCGTTGCGGAGCACAGGCTTCGGACGCGCAGGCTCAGCGGCCATGGCTCACGGGCCCAGCCGCTCCGCGGCATGTGGGATCCTCCTGGACCGGGGCACGAACCCGTGTCCCCTGCATCAGCAGGCGGACTCTCAACCACTGCGCCACCAGGGAAGCCCTATCACCTGTATTTTTTTAAAAGTAGTAGTGGTGTGTGGGGGGAAAACAAACAATAAAAAAATTTCTAACAAGTGTCCTTCCTCCCATTGCCTCTCTTCCAGTCTCAGAGAAAAACATTCTGACATTCTCATCTTTGGAACGGATGAGAATGATGGTAAACATGGCTCATCTTCACAGATTACAAACCTCTCTCTTTCATCTCATTTACATAAATTATTAACCTTAATTGCTATTAGTTATCATTACCTTTGGTACGCCTACTGAATAGAATCCCTAGAATGTAAATTATGTTCATTTTTGCCCCTGATCTTGATATTCTGAGTAATAACATACTGTTCAAAAATCTCAACATTGTAAAAAGAACTACCGAAAATTAGGGCAGCAGGTGATAGTGGGAGTTATTTAAAGGCCATAGAACTACAGAAATAACCAGGGATTACCCTTTACCCCAAATCAATACCTAAAAAGAAAGCAGGAGAGGTGTATAGTGTTGTGAAATGTCCAGAGAGACTCTTTTACTTCTCCTTGTTAAGCAAGGAAGGGGAGTGCCCAGTCCAACAACAAATGAATCACCTTTCAGCAAAGCTATTTTCTTGCTTTATGAGATACTACATCTGAAGTTCTATGCTACAGCTTCCAAGAAAAGTGAATTTGGTAGGATTATTCTTGGAAGACTGTGGAAAGTGTCTCCTAATGTTTGGAAATAACCATGAACATAGAGACTGGTGCCTAATTCTGGTATAAAGATGAAAAATGTAACTAGAATTATACAAACAAGAAGAAAAGCATAGGGCCCATTCCACTGGAATTTAATTGAAGACTGTAAAATAGTTCACTAGTGTCTGTGGCTCTAGTGAAGGGATCACATTCCCCAACTCAGTATAGAGCACCAGCAGCTAATAGAATCAGATGGACATTTGACCTGAGCCAGAACTGGATCATCTCTAAGATTTTCATAAGATCTTCCTGTTCCCTCCCTCTCCTTATCTCCAGCACTAAAGGAGACTGGCCTTAAAGAGGATGGAATCAGTGTCACAAAGTCAGGTTTTACCTTTTATCTCCCTAACTTCTATCACTATTAAACTAGGGGTATGGTTTAACTCTGCATTAGAAGATGGGAAAGATACAAAATTTAAATTAGTTTGAGATTGAAATTTTAAACCAGACTTGACTTCTCATAAACAAAAGTGACCAGAAAGTTATAGAATGTGTCAAGTTTATTACTTAGGTAATGAAGAATGAGGATATGATGCAGAACAGCTGGACAGGAAATACAAATAACATTTTAAGTTCATACTACTTTTGAGATTCCTTTTTAAACTAGGTTATACCTAAATACAAGAATATAATATGTGACTTATACAGGGCAAGAGGAAGAGAGGACTGATATTTCTTCCAGTTTTACTGAGCCACAATTAAAAAATAAAAATTGTATATATTTAAGGTATATAACACAAATGATTTGATATATGTATACATTGTGAAATGATTACCACAATCAAGCCAAATAAGATATTGATTACCTCACATAGTTACCACTTACTTTTTCTGTGTTGAGAACACTTAGGATCTGTTCTCAGCCAAGTTCAACTATACAATATAATATTATTAAATATAGTCTCACCGTTTCTCTCACTCCCCCACTCCCCAGTGGGAGAGAACAGACAGATCTCCAGTGGAGAGGGATCCAAATACTTTGGCTTCTTTGACCTTATGATAAAGTGCAAAGTAGTGAGTTGCAGAGTTTAAAGTTGTCTAGCTGCATGAGTCTGTGAGGCACGCCCTTAAATCTTTCTGAGGTCTTAGAAAAGGGTTTTACAGATCCCCCACTGATATTTTTGATTCAGAGGCCACTTTACTGGATTTAAAGTCACACTGGATTTACCCTTTTATGTGCAGCAATTTATTACTTTGATAACTTAAGGCTTGGATTGAGAAAGTTTTATTTTCAAACGCAGGTCTGCTCCTTTATTTTTCTTTTATATTCTACGTGAAGACAGAAGAGTTAATTTTAGCTCATCTCACAGCTTTGTACTTTATCATAACCAGCTCAAAGAAGTCATTTACTACCTGCAGCATTCTTCTTGGAAACCTCTTGGCCACATCCATGAGTTAATTAGATACCATTTCTATTTTCCAGAACATCTCAAGTAACAGAAATGGCAACTGTTATTTCACTTTCCTCTTATATTCAATAACAATATCACTGTCTTTCCAGCCTTCACCAATATTCCTAACATTTCATTTCAAAGCTAATTCCATAAGTTTTAGGTTTCTGTTTCAGCAATACACCATCTCTGGAACCAAATTTTTTGTAGCTACATATTGTTGAATAACAAACCACCCCAAAACTTAGTGTCTTAAAACAACAGCATCATAAGAGTGTTGTCCAACAGCAGCCTCAAATGTGACCTAAGGTGGAGAAGGGCCTTCTTTGGAAAGAAATGTGTGCTTGTCTCACATTTTGTCTCATTTATTTGAATATAAATTGCATAAACGGAACTCACAAAGTTTTCAAAAGATTAATCCACTTGGACCGAAAGAGACAGGGAAAGTTTAAAAGGAAGAGGGACCTCTATCTACACTCTTAACCTTCCATGAACACAGTCCAGACTGAGAAAGTTTCACACCTGCAAATTTGTAATATTTATAATAAAAAAGGGCAAAGCCAAGAGCTCAGAGAATTAAAAACCAAGAGCCACAGAAAATCTTTCGCAGGGAGCAGGTCTGAGCACTAATCAAGCAATTAGCAATATGAACCCAGAGATTTCAGAATCACTATGAACTAATGACTGCTATGAGCCTCCCACTTTCCTCCTTTTCTTAAAAGAAAGTACCCATTGCACTTTCCCTACACCTGTCATTTTATTATAGTGTGTGGAGGGCACAACACTTTGAATCTTGTCACATATATTTTTAAATCAATAGAAACCTCAACTGAAGATCAACCTCCACACCTGCATCTCCTGATACACATGAAAATGTTCTGGATTTGAGTATGATGACTATTGAGATAAACCTTTGTGTCTTATAGGGAGGAAGGGTATTTTGCATATGAGATTTATGTAAATAATTTTGGCTAGAGGGTAGGACCTCCCTGGCAGTCCAGTGGTTAAGACTCCACACTCCCAATGCAGGGGGCATGGGTTCACGGATTCAATCCCTGGTGGGGGAACTAAGATAACTGCATGCCGCACGACGTGGACAAAAAAAAAAAAAAGAAAAAAAATTGTGGCTAGAGGGTAAAATGTTGCAGATTAAAGATAATTATAAATTCGTTGTCACTCCCCTCACGGAAATGTGCAGTCTGTTTCTCTACCTTGTGGAATCTGAACTGTGTAACTGGATCTATGACTGTTCAATAGAATACAGTGGAAGTTACTCTGTGTCAGTTTTCAGGAGACAGTTAAGTTCTCTGTCTTCTCAAAATCTAGCCTGCCATGCTGTGGGAAAAAGCCCAGGCAACCATGTGGAAGAGAATTTAGGCCCCAGATTATAGTTCCAGCTGAGCTTCCAGCCAACAAGCAGCCACACTGCACTTATATTTTCTAGCCCCGTCAAGTTGTTCCACAAAGAACAGAGCTGTGCAGTTCCCACTGAGCAGTGCTCAAATTAAAAAAAGAAAAAAATTAAGAGCAAACAAATTATTAATTTAAATCTTACAATTTGGGTAGTTTGTGTGCAGCAGCAAATAATTAAAAGCTGGCTCGGGGCTTCCCTGGTGGCGCAGTGGTTGAGTCTGCCTGCCGATGCAGGGAACACGGGTTCGTGCCCCGGTCCGGGAAGATCCCACATGCCGCGGAGCGGCTGGGCCCGTGAGCCATGGCCGCTGAGCCTGCGCTCCGCAACGGGAGAGGCCACTACAGTGAGAGGCCCAAGTACTGCAAAAAAAAAAAAAAAAAAAAAGCTGGCTGTCCCTTCTTTCCCTTTTATGACAGTGACAGGAGTAGATTAGAATTTTTTTTCTAGTGGCATTTAAAAAAAATAACACATATGAGTGAGTGAAATAATGTGGGTATTCACTAAATGCTGCAAATATGTTTTCCCCTCTTTCTTAAATTGGGATTTTTTAAAAAATAAAATTATTTTCATTCATTTGATATTTATTTCAATGTGACAGTCTTCTAAATCTATGCTATAATAGAATGTAATGATATTTGTACATTATATCCATATAAAAATGAAACTGTTTTTCACCTTGCTATCATTAAATTGTCATAAGAAGAATAACCTTGAAATAAAGCCTTACATAAAGAATTTTGACTTTTTTCGTGGTTATTTTTACTTGAACTTGACGGTATTCTCTGACAATTTACACGTTTGTGTTTATTTGCATTAATTTAATCTCATCTTCATAAATTATTTTTACACATAGTATGCCATCTAGTGACAAAAAAATGAAATATAACAAGCATACTCAAGTCATTTTGAAGAAAAAGCTGTATGATAATATGCACTGGTTGATCTAGTACATAAAATAAGTCATACCTTTATTTTTTTCTTTTAAAAATTATTTTAACATTTGGAAAACCATTTAAAATGCCATCATCTTTAAGATACTCCACATCATAAATATCCAATATACCCATGTCTGTTAAAATCCAATTCCATTGTAAGGAAAATGAGCTGATGCTTAGCATACTCTGTCAAATAATCATATTTTTAAACTCGATAAAACTTTTATCATTTATATTGGATATTCTGTTTATTTTATAAAATAGAACTTGCTAGCTTGTTTACTTAGAAATTAACAAAAACATCTAACATTTTTTGTCTCTACACAGTGTTTTTCCAGATGACTATATCCTTAATATTAATACATAAAATACATATTTTATTCCAAAAATATTTTCCGTATATTTTATATACTGTCTACCTGGGCCATTTTACATATGCAAGTATTGAAACTTAGAAAGAGTATGTGACTTGTCTCTGATAATAACTGGCAAAAATAGTTCTTGAAAAGAGATCTTCTCACACAAAATCAAAATTAAAACTCTGCTAATAAAATTTAAAATATGAAATATATATAATATTTGACATAGAGTTTGTGGCTAAGGTTTTTTTTCTTACAATTTTAAGTTTCCCATTCATTTTTATAAGCAAAAGATTGACTATCTTTCAGATGAAGGATACTAAATATGGATATTCTAAGCTATTTCCCCTAATTTACCCCTTGGAATAGAACTTATAAGAGTAAGCTGTTTAGAGCAGAGTTTATAAAAGCTCCTTTTTTCAGCTACTTTGAGATTCTAATAAAGTCTGTGGAAACTTTCTCTTTAAAAATAATCACTCTTCTAAAACCCATCAAAGTGATCATTAGGGGTACTGCATAAGGGAAATGTGATCTTAAGGATTACCTCCATTTACTTGCCAATAGAAGCTTCTAGAATATTTTTTCCCTTTTTAACATCTTTGACAAGTTTTCCTGTAAATGTGATTATGTTATTTAAAATAAATGTGTAGCAGCAGAGAATTCTGCTCTGTCTATATGTTTATGTACCAGAGGAAATATCTTGAAATATATAAATATATTAATACTGAACTCATCTTTTGTATTCTTAAATATCTTAAAGAATTCACTAATTATGTGCATAATTAGCATTTTTTGCAGGATGGCAAAAAATAGAAAGTTATTTAGCTTTTAAATATAAAACTTTGTGAAAAAACATTTTCTATATTCCTTATTTTTTGCATTTATCATATCAAGAGCCAGGTCTTGAGGACCTGATTATAAAGTTTAACCCAAGGGAATTCCTAACCGGATAGTAAAAGGAAAGAAGGAAACAACACCTGTTCTAGTCCCAGGGGTTTGTATGGGAGAAAGCCACAGATATAAAAGGAAGAATCTATGCAGATGTCTTAATCTGACTTGCACAGATTTCAGACCTGGGAGTAAAGGCATTTTACATATCTTTAGGAACTTTATATTTGAGATTTAGGAAGGAGACACTCCGCACAGTGCTATTCTCAAACGTCAGTAAGCTCTAGTAAAGAAAAGAGAGAAAATCAGCATTGTCACTCTTGAATATCTTTCAATCTCCATTTACCATGCTGAGACCCAGAAATTTCCACACGCTTTTTAGAGTCAATAGAAGTAACCAAACTGAGAGCCAAGAAGAACTCTGTAAATGTGCTATAGCTAGAAAGGTAAAAGTCACTGTGAAGTAGAGGCTGAAGACAACTCAGTCAATAATCCAAGTGTAGAATGTAGCAGACATTCAGAGAAAAGGTCAAAGGATAATGAAGAAAGAATTACTTATAAGAACTACCAGCTTGGACTAATGTGAAAGAGAAATGAGATCCAAGACAGTTAAGCCAGAAACATCAGACACATCGACTAGCTGAATGTTCAGGGATGGGACTGAACGAAACACATTTCAGAGCACACCAGTCCTTAGAGGACATCTTATGGATTTGAAGATTCTGTATTTTCTTCATTGTCATGTTTCCTGTCTTTTTCAACTATTTCACTTATGAACACAGGACCAGGTTGGGGAAAGAGATTTTGAAAACTTTAGAAATTAGCTTGTATTTTATGAGCAGAGATTGTATATAAAACATTAAAATAAAACTAGTGGATTTTTGTTTTACTCTTCCAATGTTCCCCCCCAAAATCCCATCCTATGCCTTGCTACTGAAAACCAGTTAAGAGTAGAGACCTCATAGGGAATAACAGATCAGCTAGAAAGAAATGAAAACACTCAACTTTCTGTTAATATCTGCTATAGACTTGATGTTTATGCTTCCCCCAAATTCATATGATGAAACTCAAGCCCCAATGTGAGGGTATTTGGATGTGGGGTCTTTGGGAAGTAATTAAGAATGGGTTTAGTGCCCTTATAAAAGAGGCACCAGAGAGCTCCAGCACCCCCTTCCAGCCAATGAGAATACAGCAAGAAGACAGCCACCTTAGGAAGCAGGCTCTCACCAAACACTGAATCGCCAGCTTACTCATCTTGGACTTCCCAGCCTCCAGACTGTGAAGAATAAATTTCTGTTGCTTATAAGCCACCCAATATATGGTATTTTGTTATAACAGTCTGAATTGAATAAGATAACATCTCAGTCTAGAATAAATTTCTAGACTCCACTAGACACCTAATAACTCTATGATATGGTGCTACTGTTCAAGAGGTATAAAGTTTATGCAAAAATAATTTCTAGAAATCTGCTCTTTAACATAGTGCCTATAGTTAACAATATTGCATTGTACATACAAAAATTTAAATGAATATACCTCAAGTTAAGTGTTCTTGCTACAATAAAAAAATTACATAGTTGAGCACTAGCTAAATTGCAATAAGTATCTAAATAATGCCCCTACCTCCAATAAAATGCTCCAGAAACAGACTTATATAAAATAAGTTAGAATATTCTCCAAGTTCTAAATTATGAATGTTTATGAATTAATAACTCATGTGTAGATTTTCCAATATATCATTTTGAAGTGTGTTTTCCTCATGCTATTTATCATAAGATAAGGGTTTCCTAAAGGCGAACAATTTTTAAGTACTTTATATGCATTAAATAAAAACTATTAAAAGTAGATACTATTATAATGGCGATTTCAGAAATGAGGTAACTGATGCACAAAGAGGTCAAGCAACTTGCCCAGGGTTATATCACCAATATGGTGAAGATTCACAGTGTGGCTTCAGACTCCACAATATTTATAACTATGCTATATTGCTTCTGCCATTATGTTTTGGGATATAACTCTTATCATTTCTTCTTCAATAGTTAGTACCCTTCTCTTCATGACTAATCAAATTTCTGTAGTATTCCAGTTATGCCTCTCCAGAAACAGTGCAGCATGCAGCTCAAGCTAAATAGAACCAGCAAAATCTCATCCCTTGACCATCATTGTTTGTTCAGGTATGGATACATGACAAAATTGAGAAAATGAACTATGAGAAGATACTTTGTGGGAACTTCTGAAAAGAAGCTTCCTCATTTTTTAAGAGTTTCCAAAAACAAAATTATATTGTTTCATTTAGTAAGATTGCCAGATTTAGTAAATAAAATACAGAATCACCAGTTAAATTTGAATTTTAGACAAACAATAAATAATTTTGTATAGGAAATACTTATACTAAAAAATGTTGCTCTTTATCAAAAATGCAAATTTAACTGCATATTTTGTATTTCATCTGGCAATCTTACCTTTTAGTTAATTATACAGTAATGATGATCTGGGAATTCTCAGCAGAAATCTTGTAAACATAAGAGGAAGTCAGTCATCAAATAAAATGGCATACAGTAAAACAGAGAGATGAGAACAAATAATGATGAGATACTTTAACTGCTGAAACTAAATAATCCCCATGCCTACATTACCTCATATTTTTTCACTAAACTAGCCAATATATTCCATTAGTGTTTTAGCTAGGTTAACTCAAAGATTATGTTACTATAATCAAATATTGCCTATTCTGATACACACTAAAGAACTACCATGATATATTATTGATCTTATCAAGTTTTTGCTGTTCTGGACATGGTTCAGCCATTTAAAGTTTATAAATTCCACTTCTATAACAGAAGTGACTTGGGAAACTACCAGATGCATTATTTCATATAATGTAATTCCTTTGTTTTATTTGACTCCTAAAACCTGAAAGTTCAAGACAGAAAACCAGAGGAGCAATAAAACTCTATTTTATATCATGCAAGTAACATCACAAACAAGTACCAACATCAGAAACACTCAAACATAATATCTTAATGTTAGAATTGTGTATAATTTGTTTCATCACTGTACATAAATGATATGGTATTTTGGTTGTTGTTATTGTTTTCTCCCTCAAATCACCCCTTGGGTGTATCTCTCTTTGTCTTTGTTATGTCCATTATTCAACTGCTACTTTCATTATCAGTTCATTATCTCATTGATGCAGTGATGTTTCCATGGTGATGCTGGAATGGGCCTGCATAAAAACATTGACCTATTCAGGTTTTGGTTAGAATCAGAAAAACTAGGCACCAATACCTGCTAGAAAAGGTGGTAACCATTCTTCTATATATGTGAGATGTGTTTCAGTGAAGGAATTTTACAGGTAATAGATATGACTACTTAGTAAGTAGCTTGAGTAAGGAAACTCAGGTGAATATTTATTTTATTCAAATGACCAGCTTTGTTTTAATATATTTTGAAAGCAGTCAGCATGGGAAAGAATAGCAAATAAGGGCTTCCCTGGTGGCACAGTGGTTAAGAATCCACCTGCCAATGCAGGGGACGTGGATTCGAGCCCTGGTCCAGGAAGATCCCACATGCAGAGGAGCAACTAAGCCTGTGTGCCACAAGTACTGAGCCTGCGCTCCAGAGCCCACGATCCACAACGACTGAAGCCAGTGTGCCTAGAGTCTGTACTCTGCAACAAAAGAAGCCACCGCAATGAAGAGCCTGAGTAGCTGCCGCTCGCCGCAACCAGAGAAAGCCCGGACACAGCAACAAAGACCCAAAGCAGCCAAAAATAAAAGAAATAAATTTATTTTAAAAAAAAGAATAGCAGATAAGTGTAATATCTTTTCTTCAAATGCAATCCTGTTTTTTTCTCTGATATTTAGAGATATATATATTTAAATACACTTCTTCCTTCTATCAGTCCATTTAATTTATTATCTTTTCCTTATAGGAATTTGTGTTAGTTGACTATTTTCATGAACACTGCTCTAAAACTAGATTTAAACACTTTCTCCTCTATTCTTCGTACAAAAATCTTTTTTTGTTGCTTATTTTTCTTGACCTAAAAATCAAACTTTACTTTGAACTCATTATCATTCAATATTGACTTATTCCTAGGTCATTTCAATAGTAGGTGTTGTTTCCTCATCAGCTTCTTTTTTATGATAGTGAACATATATTCACTAAATGCTTATATATCTAGTGACTCTCTCAATTGATAAAAATAACATATTTCCATAGACTTTCTTACACAGAAACTGAAAAGCATTTTTATACATTTGTGGTAGAATTTCTTCTTCTTATTTTCCCCTAAGGTACATTGAATAATCACAAAACCTGAGATTAAATGGTTAGATAAACATATTTGGGCTAGACAAGCACAGAGCTAATGCCAGTGAAAAGAAAATGGTAAAATCCAACTCAACTTTTAACAGCAATAAAAATGAGCATTTACATGGGTAAATAAATAACAGAATGTATCCACATACTAGATTTTTTTAAAATTCCCCTACAAAATATATTCACTAATATTAATTATGTACCTGAGAATACAGTGTGTGTATATATGTATGAATCTGTACACACACACTATAAACCATACACATACACACACATACATACATATACATACATGCTGTATATACCATACACACAATTACATATGTGCATAAATGAATGAAATATATAAATTTTTAATTGGATGCATAGTATTATGTTGAAAATTATTAACCTATCATCAATTATCACGTATTTTATCATGAGAAAAATGTTGGAAACAATCATTTTATTGGCGACTAGTTGAAAAATTATGAAAAATCCACAAAGGATAGCCGCTGCAATGACAAAAATGATGACTTTTAAGGTGTGTTTAAAAAAAGAAAGACGTGCTTTAGGCTTGTTTAAAAAAAAAAAGAAAAACATACAAGAAAGGACATATTGTTTTGTGACATATCCTGCAGTGACATCTTTTTTTTTTTTTTTTTCAGAAGAAAAACACTAAATAGACTATAACACACGAAGATCTATGTCATGAGGAGAATCGATACTTGCTAAGAATATATACTTTGCTGCTCCTCATATTAACTTTCTGAATATTCCAGGAAAAGAGAAACTTGTACAAGGAAGAATGACAACTAAAAAGAAATTAAACTATATATATAATCATAGTCATTTATATATATATAAAATAGGTACACTACCTCAAAGATATTGCCACAAAAGAGGAATGATTGCATATCATTGTGAATTTTAAAAAATAATACTGAAACAATTATCTCTATAAAAATGAATGAGTGAGACACACAGAAAAAGCCTAAGGAAGTAATAACAAAATAACAAAATGAAAGAAATAATTCAAGAAAAATATTGGGGAACAAAATTAAGCCATCACATAATATGAAGGCCAAATTGGAAGCATAAGGAAAAGAATAACCATTGATGAAAATATATGAAGTGCTAGAAGAACAGAGCCAAGAAAAGCATATATAATTAAGTTGAAATGAACAAAGTATTAAAGATGATTAGAAAGAAAATGATAAACTGGCAAAGGGACATCTGTATGCACATTATTGGTAGCTTTGAAGGAGAGAACTGTAATAATTGAACCAAAAATGTAACCAGATATAAACAATCTAACAAACTTAAATTAAAAAGTTGAAAATCCATGATAACTTCCAAAAAAATAGAGAAGTAATTTCTATGAAAATTAAATTTTCATACATTTTTCATTTCAGCAATTCTTTCCTAAGAACTGTCCCCTGGAAACGAAATAACATTATACAAGGATAAATTATAAGCATATTTTTGAAATACATTTCATCATTACCACAAACTAGAATCAAAGTGACTACTAATCAATAAAGAATAGCAAGAATGTTTGTGTCTCAAATATTTAAAGATAATATTTAATAATAATAATATCTCGACCGGATACCATTTATAGATGGCCACCAGGTATAACCGAAGGAGAAAAGCTTGATATAAAATAGAATGTAATATCTTATTATTATAGAATCAACAATAAACTAAGAATTGAACATGCTCTATATATGTAGGAATTTTTCCTTTTTTCTTTTACCTGTATTAAATATATATATTTTCTAAAATAAACCTCTACTTTTGATAAAGAGGAAAAGATATTTTTGAAAACATAATAACTCTCAATTTATTACACATGCATGCATATTTATAGACACATACAGGGTCTATGCAGACAACCCAATTTTTTCTCTGTATTATAAAATATCCCTACTTTTAGCTACAGATTTAGTTTTTTTCCCTATAACTTGTCTTTACAAAATACAAATTCTAATTAGAGCTCCATTTAGAAAATATACTCTGAAGGCAGAGACCCAAATTTTGATAATCCCTTAGTATATGATATGAAACTTTTAATAGCTAGTCCAACATTAAACAGTTTCTACTCATTACCAAAGTGAAATTAAAAGTTAATTCTAATACTTTGTGAAAATACAAGTAAAATATAGTCAAAAGAGGAGAGTAAAAATTTTTAAAAAAATTATTTAATACCAGTAAAAACATTATTCTGGTTTTTTTTTTCTTTCTCATATTAAAAGACAGATAAAGACAAGCTGCAATCTTTGCAGAAAGAGTCAGAGTTAATGGGATTCTGAGTTAAACCTGTTGCGATGAATAAGGCATTTCAGTGGAAGTGATTTCTTAAAGTGAAAACTCTGTATTTGACTTCAGTTTACCTTTTCATTATTTTCTCTCTCTAGGTACTTTTTAACTAATCTAATGAACTCACCTATGAACAAGGAGCATTTGTAAAGCATGGGTAATTAACATGGGCCATGTGTTAACAGGAAGAAATAAATACCATTTACATGTTTGCTTCTCAAAAAAGGGAGGTAAAACTGAGTCCCCTTAAAACTGAGTTCCTCTGCCAAGTTAATGATTAACCTCTCTATCCAAAACTTTATTCTCTTTCATGTCCTTTACCAGTTTCCCTCAAGATTGAGGAATATCTAAGAAAAGGGAGAACTGAAACCAACTAGAACCCTGTAGGGCCTGCCTGGGTACAAAAACCCCTCCGTAGCCCCTGTTTCTTGTTCAAAGAAAAAGGTTTTAGTCTCTTATACCTTCCAGGAGTTCCAAAGAGCAGACTAAAGCAGTTACTAATTAGGAAAGTGAGGGAATGCAGAAACTAAGGAAAAGCAGTTAAAGAAGAAAAGTAATGACAATAGTTCAGTAATAAAATAGTCCTAATTCCTCCTCAAGGGATATACATAACAACCTGATACATATCTTTGAGTTGTTTAACAGGAACAAAGACCACCCTCCCCCTCTCCCTTCTTACCCTCCCCTCCCCCCCACCGCCATCAGATGGAGGATGGTGGACAGTAACCACATGCAGAACATAAGCACAAAGACCCCAGACTGGTTGGAATCAGGTTTATGATTAAGATTTCTGAAACATCACCCTGTTACCTCACCACCAATCAATCAGAAGAAAGTCATGCATCCTGCTGCCCATACACCCATATGTTGCCTTAAAAAACACTTCCCTGTAAACCATCCAGGTTAACCTTATATTTCTCATTTAGCTTGTGGCTCTGGTGGAGCAGCAATATTTTGCTAAAGAGAGACAATGGCTCCTTGAACCTAAATGCTGTTTTTATTCATGCAATTGACAGACCCATTTTGGTGAGAAAAAAATTACGGGTAGAATCAAGTGTTCCCTCTTCACTGATATTTGACAAGAGCCTAATAATAACATAAACTACCTTCATAACTGTAGGTAGCTGGTACATATCATCACTATTGTAACAGCAATGTCTCATAAATTATTGATATAGAGCAACTGAAAAAATGAAAGTAAGCCAATCATTAATATTCCTATATTACAGACTATGGTTCTCATTAACAGTGACTTGAGATCATAAAATCTATAGTATCTGTAGGGGAATTTAAACCCATGATTTCCAAATTCCATGTAAGTTTTATTTTTTCCATATATAAAGCTGCCACCCTATCCATCTCTTCCACTCACTTTCAAATGAATACTTTTATTAATATTTACACTTTATATAATAACCTTTTAAAACTATAAAAACTTCGGAAATTAGTACTGTATTAAACAAGAGAATTTAGTAAATCAAAATTATGAAGTCAAAATTTTCCCAAAGTGCAAAGGTGTCTAATAAATAAACAAAATTGTTCATTGATTTCACAAAATGTGGTCTAATAGTGTAAGATTTTGATCATAATAAAATCATTTAAATTTATTTATAAATTTATTTTGATCATAGTAAAATCATTTAAATTTATGAATCATTTAAATTTATTTATAAATAAATCAAAGATAAAATTAAATATTATCGTGTCTGAGATAGGGTAATTGTTTTGACATTTTTGTGAATCATCCGTTGATTTTCTACATTTATTAAAATTCAACCATCAGAAGAGTAAAAGTATTGTTTTGAGACACCTTCTGTACACATTGAACTATATTTTAAATGAGTCATTCTAAATCTTTCATAACATTGTATTCTGTTATTTCTAAATCTAATCTGATTATTCTTGAATTTGTTAGTCAATCTTCAAAAACTCTAATTTGTTAGTCTCAATGATTAATCTTGTGTTATGCTAGAGAAATCAGTAGCAATATTTGCAATGGATAATATATATTTTGTCCATTTCTACCCCAGCATTTATGATATATTGTGTTGAAATATGATTTGGGGATTTATGATAATAAATATGAATGAATATTAATTCAACATTTAAACAATTTATTAAGCATTTTTTCCTAACTTACTGGATTAATTTTTGGTGGTTACTATTATTTATATTTTTCATATTTAATTTTTGTAGTAGTGATATTACTATCCACTCAAATATATATCATCATGACTTAATTCCGCACAGATATATCTAAAACTATATCTGAGATTTTTTGAGCTTTTTATTTATAGCTTTCATTTACAAATAATCATATTTTAAATGATTTAAAATATGATTTTAATATTTAATCATTTTTTCAATGATTTTAAACCATATATTAAAAATATGACTAAAACTGCAAACAGCAAACCACCCAGAACAAATTCAGTCAAGGTTTTACTCTCAAAATTCAAATCTTCTGTGAAGTGACACAGAAATAGAAAAGATGGAGCTAAGTAATCTGAAAGTCAAATTTTTTGTTGAACCCAAGTTGCTGTGCCCAACACACAGTGAGGCCAAACAATCTTAAACACTGAGTTTGGAGCAGAGAAAAGCTTATTGCAGGGCAAAGCAAGAAGAATGGGTATTTCATGTTCAAAAGACTTGAATTCCCCAATTGCTTTTAGAAAAGGGTTTTTAAAGGCAACATTTGGGTGAGGACTGCAGGATGCATGACTTTTTTCTAACTGGAGGTGAGCTAACATGTTTGTGTTTCAGGAATCTTAATCATTGACCTTGTGGTTCCAACCAGTCCAGGGTCTACATGTTTGTGCTCAATGTGCATTCAACATTTTCCACCTTGGTAGGGGCTTTAGTTCTTGCAGAACAACTCAAAGATATTCATCAGACCGTTCTGTAGATCCCTTGAGGAGGAACTAGGACTGCTTTATTGCTGAACTACTGTTTCTTGACTTTTCCTTGTTTCTGCCTTCCCTCAATTCCCTATTTAGTAACGATTTGAATCTGCTTTTTAGAACTCAGGGAAGGCGTAGGAAACTAAATTATTTTTCTACAAACAAGAAACAAGGAACACGGTGGCGGGGGGGGGGGCATTTGTATCTGGGAGGGCCCTGCAGGGTCCTGATAGGTTTTATAAAGAGATAGTGTATTAATTACTATTACCTATGCTTCAGAACTTTCTTAATTCTCTTAGAAACCTGATTATTCAAGTGTTCCTTAGTTTCTTAGGGTTCTGCTCTATACTTTTAATACATTTTTATTAACTTGCTTGCAGATAAAGGCATACAAATATTACTAGAGTATATAACAATCAAATTCTTGGAGCTGAGTATAAATACTGAGCTCTCACTATCTAGCTGTTTATTCATGAAACTCATCAACACCTGGAATAAACTTCCCCCATCTCTGCTCTTGCCCAACATTCAGATAAATGCTCTTCACAATAGAGATACCTCCTCTTTCACCATTATAGCTATACTGGAATTCAAATTAAATGCTTCCTTTAGTGCTCTCCTAGACATATTCTGGGGATGTTTAATCATGTATTTATCTAATGCCATGTTAACATATAATAAACAAGCTTAGAGTGGAAAGATTAATTAAGTAACAACAGAAAACCAAAAGAAAAGAAAAACACTATTGCTCTGAGGGCTTCTCACACACAAAACAAATTAAAAGGGTCCGTAAAGATAAGAAAGGTTTCTGTATCTATAATGGAAGCAAAATGGGGAAAGAATTAGTTGTGCTTCATACCATTTGTAAGAATTAAATGAACAATTATTAAGTGAATAAATAAAAGGATGGATAAAAAGATGCTAAAGACAACACAAAAACAGTAGAAATGAAAAGTAACTCATAAAGAGATGCATTTTATTTTCTCTTAAGTGTTTTAAAAATTCTTCAGGATAATAAAAAGAAATGTATGTAATAATCAGAGCTGAAAGACAAGCAGGATGCTATAAACTGAGGCAGAAACAATCCTGGGAAAATTGCAGAAAATAATAATTATCTACATTAGGCTATTTATATATCAGTCATTTCTTAGAACACTGTGTGATCATCACATCAGCAGGGCTAGGGGTAGGCAAGAAAGAAAGAAATGTCAGCTTGTTTGAATATTTGTTCACCAAAGCTTGTTATTTTTAAACCTCCCTCCTTGGAAAAAATGCCAGCTATGGGTACAGTTACACACTTAGCTTGTTTTAGTTGAAAATGTACAGAAAGAGAGAAATAATTTATATTAAATAATATTATGATTAATAACACTTTTTAAATATCTTTATTGGAGTATAACTGCTTTACAATGTTGTGTTAGTTTCTGCTGTACAACAAAGTGAATAAGCTATAAGTATACATATATCCAATATACCCTCCCTCTTGAGCCTCCCTCCCACCCTCCTTTATCACATCCTTCTAGGTGGTCACAAAGCATCAAGCTGATCTCCCTGTGCTATGTAGCTGCTTCCCACTAGCCATCCAGTTTACATTTGGTAGTGTATATATGTCAATGCTACTCTCTCACTTGGTCCCAGCTTCCCTTTCCCCCACCGTGTCCTCAAGATTAATAACACTAAATGCTTCCTCTTAAATAATTTTGCATTCACCAGGTAAGATATGCCAGACAAGCTGTTAGCACTAGAAGTAAGGCCATAAGGGGGTTGAACTAGAAGGTTCAGATCTATTTCCCATAGATAGCAACTGTTGACTGAAATAAAGACTCAGAAGTTGAGAGCGGTGAGTTTCCATTTTATTTGGGAACTTGCTGAGGACTATAGTCTGAGAATAGCCTCTCAGACAGCTCTGAGAATCTGTTCTGAAGAGGTAAGTGGGGAGGTCAGCATACATGTGACTTTGGAGAAGGGTTATGTGCAATCAAACACGCTTCTAGGTAGAAGGATACTGCTAGTCATGAAGCACGGATATCTTAGTTAATGATTGTAGTGCTTCTCTAAATCTGAATACACAAGAAACTGGGTTCATAATATTTTTTTTCCTAAAAATATTTATCTGAATGCCTGTTCTGCCAGTTTTCCCAGAGCAAAGATTGTCTCATTCCTGGTCTCTGCATTGAACTCCTTTCAGGGTGTGTTGAAGGTCAGCGATGGCAGTGGCTAATGTCTCAATACTTGTAGAGCTGGATGGTGAGTGACATACTTTAGTAGGCACAACCAATGAGGAAAAGGACAATATAGAAAGTTTAATCCGTCATATAAGGCAGAGCTGATAAGATGAGTATCTTGGTTGGGGAACAATATGTTAAGATTCAAATGGAATTAAATGCAAGCCAAATAACAGCACAATGGGGACCAAGACTAGAGAAGTCACGTCCAAGAATGTTTCTTGTAATCTCATTCATTGCCAGCCAGAAAGATTAAAATAGTGATTTTTCAGTTTATGGTGGTTTACTGCTTTTAAAAATCACATTTAAACTTTGTTCAATTTCTTACAATAAATTTGTGAGGTCTTTCTAATTATACATACAAACTAAAAAGATTTGCCAATGATATATAGTTGAAGAGTGATAAGGCTTGGATTCAAAAAGAGAAGGGAGAAAGGGAAAGACTAGCAATAGTTTTAAATTATTGTTATAACAAGACTGTTCTATGTAATCTAATCTAATCTAATCTATGTATGTAATCTAATTTCTTTAAAATATGTATGTTTAAAAATTTTGCTCTTGAGAATACTAAAGTCCAAGAAAATAGAATAGGTATTGCTACTTTGTGGTCAAGCTGGGATTACTAGGTCCAGGTTTATTTACAATCTATCTTGTTTCCACCTCACCACACTAACTCTAAATGCATGAAAATACATGTGTATATGTAATTTGTCAATCTCCATATAAAAATACTACTTCAGAAAGTTAGTGCTAAGAAGGAAGTATAAAGAAGATTCAAGAAATACATGTTTTCAACCAAAATATTGTCTCTGTTTCTGTTCTCATCATCATGGGGCCTAACAATAAGCATAAGGGTTAAATATTATCTAGAATAGCAGTTTTTAATTTTGGGTCCCTGCTACCTCCAGTAACTATGAAACAGTGGGTCAGAGGTGGGTCTGCATTAAAATAAAAGTCTCCATGTGTATCAAATGCACTTCCTTAATTTAAAAATAATGGTCTAATTTATCCTAAACACTCAACTTACAGTTTTCTCTAACAGTAAGTGAATAGTTTTATTACTAATCAATAGATTTACTATAAGCCAGGCAAAGTCATAAATGCTTTTATCTGTATGTCTTTAAAAATTCTCATAAGAACGTGATGAGATTGGTACTATTATTATTTCCATTTTATCAAGAAGTTTTTATAATTTCCTCAAGATCACAAAGAGCATAGGAACCCCTGCAGTGTTCTTAAATACCAGAAGTCAAAGCTTAAAGTAGATATATAAAAATGGGAAATAAATCACCTTATGAGGTCAGTATTTTTATGGAAACATATTTGGCTTTTTACTGGTAAAGAACCTTCCCGATTATTTCAGAGAAAAACTGTTTTAAACAGAATAAAATATTCATCAAAAATTAAGCTTTTGAACATTTCTAGTTTGTAAAACATTTCAGTTTCTTTCAAATATTTTTAGCTAAGTTTATTACTATTTGAAAATTGATTATGTACCTAAATTGCTTAATATACCAAAGTCTTTCCACTTACTTGTATGCTAAGCTTTGTGGAACACCTCCACATTCTCTAGGAAGCCATTCTCCTATGACAGTTCCAGCAATTCAAAATAATGAGGATTCTGAAAATTCATGATCACTTCTCAATTTATCCTCTATATTGTATTTTCCTTTTTGTTTAACATTATGAATTTTATTTACCTAAGAAAATGAATCTATCACACCACTATAAAAATTCCTTTTAATTATTCAACCTGATTCTGTTTGTAGAGTGTCCAGTATTTTCACCATAAACATCTTTGCCATAGACAGACGTCTTTGCCACAAGTATTTCCACTGTGTAACTAATTGGCCATGAGGCAATTTGCCATAAAAGATAAAATAGCAAAAAGTAAAAAAGGGACATTAAAAAGGACATAAAGAAACAGGAAAAATGAATAACAAAATGAAAAAGACTTTATTGTGAAATGCAAAATATTTGAAAGAATGTAAAATGTGTGTAGATTCATGGCAATACTCTGCAAATCACTGATTTTGTTTCGTGAATTGTATGTAAGTACTTGCCTTCTAAGTCTTTTGTTCATAGGACTTTATGCACCTTTTTTTTGTCTTCTTGATTTGTCTCTTTGCTTGGCATTACACTTTTTCTTCTTAGCTAAAATTTCTTTCTTCATTAAGAGAGGTTATCAGTTTCCAACTACTAAGAAGCATATTTGTAACTGAGCTTTGTACTACATTGTGAAAGCTTCTACACTGTTCTCTGTTCTTGGCATTTTGTTACAAGTCCATTGATAGATGTTCCAAAGATCTATGGGAAATGTGGATTCAACTGTGAGCCTTCAACTCACTAAAGGATTTGCAAACTTACATGCTATCATTTTCTAGTATAGTATGCCATCTGGCTTTACACTCTCTTATTTCACACTTCTGGTAAGTTTTATTACTATATTTTCTATCAAGTCAATATACATAGTTGTTATCATCCACTATTTTTTAAGATTATCACTGTATAGACCATTATGAGGGCCAAGACTTATGTAATACAAAAATGGGAGTTCTGTGTCAATGAAGAAATAAAACCAAGCTGTCAAACCAAACTGTCAACCTGTTATTTTATCTTTTTTGGCAAAATGGCTCTAAGGTCAAATAATTATGTTGTGATAATGTTTGCAGCAAAGCAGCTTAGGTGAAAATACCCAGAATCCTTTGTAGATCTGAAAGTAAACAAATAACCATCTTTCCCTCCTATAAAAGGGAAACCACACAATTTATTCCCTTGTTAAATATTATTCCCATTAGGGCTTCTGTTGAACTTGGGACAAAAATTGTTCTGTCAGTATCCCTTATCCATTATACAGTAAAATACATGCCAGAATAAATTTGATAAGGCTTTTCAGAGGGGAAGAAGGACAACATGTTATGCCCATGAATACGGACTGCATTCAGAGTCAAGTGCATCAATCATCATAAAATAAAGCAATCACTCTGCTAGTTACCACCACTGTATGAGGATAAAAAGAAGTATGAAATTTGCCCTTTCCTCAAATAACTTAAAAATAGTAATGTGAATTTCTTAATATGCTTCAGTCTCTAAACATCATTCAATCAAATCTTGAGCATTCATTTTAAGAAGGATAATTATAGTGCAGAGTTTGTCCTTCTATTTAATCTTATGTATAAACATCTCTGGGAAATCTTCTTGGGACTTTCCAGGCTATGTTGGTGCCCTCCTATATTTTTCTTCTGAACCTCAGTCCAAGTGCTAGCATATTATTTACTGTTTGGCTTTGTAATTACCAAATTGTCACTTTTTGTCAGAATCTAGGCTGAACATACCTTGAGAACAAGAATTCTATTATTTCTTTATTTTTAGACTCAGGTAAAGCAACTGATGCATACAGATCCTACATATTACTTCTTTTTGTTATAAGTGCATTGGTAAATCTTTATATACAATGCAGTGCCTAGCTTGTTGCAGTCATTTAAACCCTGTTGACTGATAAATACTGTAGGGCATGTAGAAGAATATGTAGTGCTATTATTCGCTGCATTGTATTGATCACTACATCATCTCTACTGCTTCCATTCTGGTCCAAGCATCATTATCTCTCACCTGTATTTTTGCAATAATCTAGCAACTGACTTTATTGCTACCAACATTACCTCCAAAGAATCTATTCTTCACCCCAAAGTAAGACCGACATCTTTAAGCTATAAATTCCCATATTCAAAATCTCCCACTATCTTTGAATTGAGTCTTTAGGACTCTACTAGACCTGGCCTCTATCTTAATCATTGAACTCATCTCCTAGCACTCACTTTATTCCCATTACACCTCTCCTTTTACAACAAACTTGTGAGAACCTTAGACTATCTCTGGTGCATTCTCATCCATGAACACTGTTCTCTAAGATAACAATAAAAATGGTCAAACGTAACACTTTATTAAGTACCAGACACTATTCTAAATGTTTAAATGCATTAACTCATTTAATCCTCACAACAATCTCATGGGAATATACTATTATAAATCCATTTTCAAAATGGGGGAAATAAAACATAGTTAGTTAACTTGTCCAAGTTCACATACAAATATTGATATCTGTATTGATCTGAGTAGGCAAAATGGTATATCAAAATATCAGTGGCCAAAAGTAACAAAAAAGTTTATTTCTTACATAACTGTGGTTCTATTCATGTAGAAGAAAAAATTCTGCACATTCAGAAACCCATGATTCTCCCATTTTATGATTTCAGCTGGCTGTAGGTAATCAGAATTTCTCTGTTCAGATAGAAGATGGAGAAGTAACACATGAAAGACTGATAATTTTCAGAAGTTTTCAAGGGCTAAACCTGGAGAAGATGTACATCATTACTGCCCACATTCTATGGGGAAAAATTTAGTCATATGACCTCTCTGGCTACAAGGGAGGCATAAAGTCTGACTCTATGCCACATCACTTTCTTTATTTTCTACTCTCTTTTCAGTTATCACCTCCTTAAAAATGCCTTTTATGAACAGTTCACTTAATATAGCCACAATTTACTGCATCATTTACTTTCTGTTTTATTTTATTTATAGCACTTATCACTAAACAAAATTAATTTTATCTGTTTAATTTCAATTATTCCTTGCTACATACGAGTGAGTGCACATGCACATATTTGTGTGTGTGCATGTGTGTGTGGGGGTGTAAGAACTGGAACAAAGCAATAAATATATAACCATTTAATAATGGGATCAAAGATCACACAGTGATCCAGCCATCCATATCTTCTGAGCCAAGACCAAAGCGAGTTTCCCAAATAAGATTTTTTCTAGTTCCAGCCCCTCCACTCCCATGATGTTCCACTTGAAAATGACTGTAATTATGAGATCTGCACCTATTATGGATAAAGTGAACATGGAGCCTTTTTAATGGAATAGTATTGAAAATTACACTTCAAGGAAATGATTTTTGAAATATTTATATTTTTACCTCTTTATACATCTGTACTTCATGGATTCAGTTAAAATGAAATATGCTGAATATAAAGACAACCCGACGTTAATGGAGCTAAGCAACCTGGGTATCCTAATTCCAGAATTTAGGCGAAATTAACTTCTGTGCTTTGTAATTTCTTTATTTCATAATTAACTTGTAATGGTCTACCAGATCTCTATTGCTATTTCCCCACACAAAGGATAGAACAACACTGAGCTGATTGTGTATTTATAAAACAGAACAAGTTCTTCCCAGAGAACCACTGGCTGACATTTTGGGGTATAAAGGACACACTGCTTTAATGACTCTGTCAGATAGAGTGCTAAGCAGAGAGGATAACATGTATAAATGAAATACTTGGAGAACTAAAATCTATAAAATTTACAGGTGAGATTTTTATTGTATTTTGAATATCATTATCTAGTTACAGCTCATTAAATGTTAGATCACTCGTCTCTCTCTAGAGTGTTTGGTACAAACACTGCTGGTCTGGATGACAAAGGATTTGGGAGAATTTCTTATCTCCCTGTTTCCTTGATTATTGCCTCTTCTAAGTTACCTCTTCCACTATTTCTCACTCAGGAACTCCTACTAGATCTTGAGGAAATTTTCCACTCTATAATCTGTCTCTTAAATTCTCTTTCATGTTTCCTGTATCTTTATTTTATGTCCTGTATACTAGGTAATTTGCAATAATCTTTTAATATATTAATTATTTTTAGTTGCTTCTACTCTATAAATTCAAAAAATTCATATTATTTTTTAATTCTAGATTTTCTATTTTCTTGTATATAGCATATTTAGTATTCTTTTACTACACTATGGATACTCTCCCATTCACACTGAATGTTTTAAATATGCTTATGTAGAAATAAATTTTGCTTATTGTATTATTGTCTGCTTTGAAAGTATAATATATCCATGCATTTAATTTGTTGATTCTATTCCATGATTATCTTTATGTCTTATCCTCAAAGAGTTTGTGCATGAGTGTGTGTGTGTGTAGCATATGCATAACCTTGATGGCTGACATTCATATGTGGGAATTTTGGCATTTTTCTTTTTCCAAACTCCGTTACTATGAATGTTTTATTTAACTTTTTGGTTTGGGTTACTGGACAATATGGGTAGTGAAAATCAGAAGTCTCAGTCCATGATTGCCCCATACATGGTGTTCTTTTATATGAGACTCTTTTTCCTCCTTTTTTTAAAAGCCAATTTCTTCACTGAACCTCAAATTGATAGTTGGAGTTGATCTAGCCTCCATTTTACAAAAGTGACTGACTGTGCATCTAAATTTAATCAGGGAGCTCTTTTCTCACTCACCATTATGAACACGACTGAAGTCTCAATTTGCATTATCAGAGAGACTAAATCTGATCCCTTATTATATAGCCCCCTTCTTTCAAGCTCCCTCAGTTCTGAATTTAGTTTATGCTCACCTTATAATTCTGTGTTCTCTCTTTGCATCTGCCATCTAGTCATGTACTTTTCCCAGCGTCAATTCCAACAATGTATTGAAAGGTTAATTTCATCATGTTATCCAATATCTTTATAAGAGAACTTTTGTCACTTCAGCCTCTACCCAGGTTTTTTAAGAATAAAATCCATTCCCTTTAGTTTGGCTCTTATGATTCACAATTCGCCCTTTGCCACTCTACTCCATCCTATCACACAGTATTCAATAGAAGGAATTCTGCTCCAAACAGGTGAGTATCCTCAATTTACCTTTGCTTCTGGTGTCTCCTAAAGGAGGAATTTTATCTCCTAATGATAACTATCTTGGCTTCATTTTCTTTTTCTGAATATTTCAGTTGATTATCTAAAATTTTAAAATTTATATTATCTACTCTTAATGTTAAAAAATGAATCATATTATATTTTATGTTTAAAACTATTACAAGCATATAGTTGATATAATGATATCAATATCAGAGAAAGATGTAGTGGTGCAGCATTATTTAAGTGTTTATTATTATTATTACATAACGAAATCCTTAATGAAAACTTTTACCATGCTTTTTTTATGTTTACATATTCTCCTAAGATGCCTACCATTATTGACCTAGAAAGAAGCAAATGAAAATCTTGTAACTCTAGTTTTTCAAGATAAATATTAAAGAATAGTTTAAGGCTGTGAACACTCTCATTAGTTTCTGTGAAGAACAATGATTTACTGAGTCAGTATACAAGTAGCTATAACCCCTTTTATAGTCCCCTGTTTCTCCTTATAGAAAACCTCAACAACTTTTAACATCCCCTCAAGACAGTGTATTTCAAAACTAATCACTGTGTGCAGATATTTCTGTTTTCTTCCTTTGTTATCAACACTTAACAGAAAGTGAGTACTGTCAGATCATTTCCCAAAGTGATTTCAAGACCATATTATTGACACAACTGTTACATCACTAGTGTGTTAAAAAGCAGTGATAGCAGAAATCAACTACAAGAAAAACACTGCAAAAAACACAAACATGTGGATACTAAACAATATATTACTAAACAACCAATGGATCACTGAATAAATCAAAGACAAAATAAAAAAATAACTAGAGAGAAATGAAAATGAAAACACAATGATCCAAAACCTATGCAACGCAGAAAAAGCAGTTCTAAGAGGGTAGTTTATAGTGATACAAGCTTACTTCAGAAAACAAGAAAAATCTCAAATAAACAATCTAACCTTACACCTAAGGCAACTAGAGAAAGAAGAACAAGCAAAACCCAAAGTTAGGAGATGGAAAAAAATCATAGAGATCAGGGCAGAAATAAATGAAATAGAGATGAAGAAAACAATAGAAAAGATCAGTGAAGCTGAAAGCTGGTTCTTTGGAAAGATAAAAAAACAACTGATAAACCTTTAGCCAGACATATCACAAAAAAGGGAGAGGGCCCAAATCAATAAAATCAGAAATTTTAAAAAGTTACAACTGACACCACAGATATACAAAGGTTCATAAGTGACTACAACATGCAAATATACACTGATAAAATGGACACCCTAGAAGAAATGGACAAATTCTTAGAAAGGTGCAATCTCCCATTACTGAAGCAGAAAGTAATAGAAAATATAAACAGACCAATTACAAGTACTGAAATTGAATCAGTAAATAAAAAAACTCCCAACAAACAAATGTCCATGACCAGATGGCATCACAAGTAAATTCCACAAAACATTTAAAGAAGGGTTAACACCTAATTCTGAAATTATTCCAAAAATTTGCAGAGGAAAGAAGACTAGTGAACTCATTCAATGAGGCCAGCACCATCCTGATACTAAAACCAGACAAAGATATCACAGGAAAAGAAAACTACAGGCCAATATCACTGATGAACATAGACGCAAAAATTTCTCAACAAAATACTAGCAAATGAACTGCAACAATACATCAAAAGGATTATACACCACGATCAAGTGGCATTTATCCCAGGGATATAAGTATTTTTCAATATCTGGAAATCAATCAGTGTGATATACCACATTAACAAAGTGAAGAATAAAACAAATTGAAGAATTAAAAATCATCTCAATAGATGCAGAAAAAACTTTTGATAAAATTCAACATTCATTTATGACAAAAACTCTTCAGAAATGGGCAGAGAGGGAACATACCTCAACATAATAAAGACCATATATGACAAACTCACCATTAATATCATACTCAATGGTGAAAAGCTGAAAGCATTCCTACTTAGATCAGGAACAAGACAATAATGCCCACTCTTGCCACTTTTATTCAACATAGTTTTGGAAATCCTAGCCAAGGAAATCAGAGAAGAAAAAGAAATAAAGGGAATCCAAATTGGAAAGGAAGAAGTAAAACTGTCACTGTTTACAGATAACATGATACTACACATAGAAAATCCTAAAGATTCTACCAGAAAACTACTAGCGCTCATCAATGAATTCGGTAAAGTTGCAGGATACAAAATTAATACACAGAAATCTGTTGCATTTCTATACACTAACAACAAAATGTCAGAAAGGGAAATTAAGGAAGCAATCCCATTTACTATATCATCAAAAAGAATAAAATACCTGGGAATAAATATACATAAGGAGGCAAAAGACCTGTACTCTGAAAAATATAAGATGCTGATGAAAGAAACTGAAGACAACACAAACAGATGGTAAAATATACCCTGTTCTTGGACTGGAAGAATCAATATTGTTAAAATGACCATACTACCCAAGGTAATCTACAGATTCAATATAATCCTTATCAAATTAACAACAGCGTTTTTCACAGAACTGGAACAAAAAATTAAAAATTTGTATGGAAACACAAAAGACCCTGAATAGCCAAAACAATCTTGAGAAAGAAAAATGGAGCTGGAGCAATCACATTCCCTGACTTCAGACTATAATACAAAGATACAGAAATCAAAACATGTGTGGTACTGGCACAAAATCTGACACTTAGATCATATAGAACAGGATAGAAATCCCAGAAATAAACCCACACACAATTTCCTCCTATGACAAAGGAGGAAAGAATATACAATTGAGAAAATACAGTCTCTTCAATAAGTGTTTCTGGGAAAACTCGACAGCTACATGTAAAAAATGAAATTAGAACATTCTCTAACACCATATACCAAAAAAAGCTCAAAATGGATTAAAGACTTAAGTGTAAGAATAGATACTATAAAACCTCTAGAGGAAAATATAAGCGGAACACTCTGAGTAAATCACAGCAATATATATTTCTTTTAATCTGTCTCCTAGAGTACTGGAAACAAAAGCAAAAATAAACAAATGGGACTGAATTAAACTTAGAAGCTTTTGCATAGCAAAGGAAACCATAAACAAAATGAAAAGACAACCTATGGAATGAGAGAAAATATTTGCAAACAATGCTACCAACAAGTGATACATTTCCAAAAGAAACAAACAGCTTGTATGGCTCAATATCAAAATAACAAACAACCCAATTGAAAAATGGGCAAAAGACCTAAACAGACATTTCTCCAGAGAAGACAAACAGACGGTCGACAGGCACATGAAAAGATGCTCAACATTGCTAATTATTAGAGAAATACAAATCAAAACTTCAGTGAAGTATAACCTTACACCAGTCAGAATGGCCATCACCAAAATGTCTACAAATGATAAATGCTGGAGAGAGTGTGGAGAAAGGGAAACCCTCCTACACTGTTGGTAGGAATGTAAATTGGCGCAACCACTTTGGAGTACAGTATGGAGGTTCCATAAAAAACTAAAAATAGAGTTGCCATATGATACAGCAATCCCACTCCTGGGCATATATCTGGGAAACATGAAAACTCTAAATTGAAAAGATCCATGCAACCCAATGTTCATAGCAGTACTATTTACAATAGCCAAGACATGGATGCAGCCTAAATGTCCATAGACAGATGAAAGGATAAAGAGGATGTGGTATATATATGTACAGTAGAATATTACTCAACCATGAAAAAGAATGAAATAATGCCATTTGCAGCAACATGGATAGACCTAGAGATTATCATACTAAGTGAAGCTGGACAAAGACAAATATCATATGATATCATTTATATGTGAAATCTTTAAAAAATGATGCAACTGAACTTATTTACAAAATAGAAATAGACTCACAAACAGAAAACAAACATATGGTTACCAAAGGGGGAAATGGGGGAGGAATAAATTAGGAGTTTGGGATTAACAGATACACACTACTATATATAAAATAGAGAAAGAAGGACCTATTGTATAGCACAGGGAACTATATTCAATAGCTTATAATAACATAAAATGGAAAAGAATCTGAAAAAGTATATATATATATACACACACACATATATGTATATGTATAACTGAATCACTTTGCTGTATAACTGGAAAACAATTATATTTCAATAAAAAATTAAATATATAAAAAAGCAGTGATACCCTAAACAAAAGACAGGATTGATTGTGATATCTAGTACTGAATACCAAAGCTTAATTAATATTCTTATTTTCAATAATTTTTTTTATCAAGATGTTTCCACAATATGAAATCATTTGAAGGGTTTTCTGTTAACATTAATTTTTATAGATAATTTTTTTCAATTGATAACCATTGGTAATAGACAACCCCTAGCTACACTTAAGTATTTTTTGAGTTGCTAGCTTGTGAGTATAGGTAATTCTAACATCATATTGTTTGTTATTTTTTTTAATGTAAGATGGAGAATGAAACAAGAATATGTGTTGCAACTGACTTGTCACTTGGCTCTGCACAGAATCACTAAGAGATATATAAAACTTCCACTCAGGGTTTAGAATTACAAGAATAAGAGTTATGATTTTCTGTGCACCAGCTTAAAACTCCAGAGTGTGAAGTCTAACTGATTTTCTCTAGTACATTAATCAAAGCACATTTGACAACTAGAATTATGTTATTATTCCTGTGAAGCACTCAAAATTCTTAATTCCCAGGTGGCATTTACTTCACTATTCTGAAGAAGAAACATGAAAGAAACCTTAGTTAAAATATGAAATGAAATAAAAATGGTAAAATATTTCTTATCAGCCATACATTAAATAACTGCTTGACTTGCAGAGCCAACCATTAATGCTGCATACCCTGTCTATAATCTCTTACAGAAATAAACAAAAAATGTATTTTTGCTATCTCTTTAAGTGTTAAAATTATGTTTATGTTTCTATAAAGTTTATAATAATGTTTTACATGATTTTATAATGTTTATAACCACCGCCAACAAATCAACAGCAAACTAATACCAAAACCTAATATCAAGTATGGCTGTATTCATTCATTCTTAATGAAAGAATTACAAGTTGAAAAAATGTAGAGGCTCAAGAACACAAAAGAAGCACATATGTAAAAATAACAATGTATCAGACCATAGAACATTTAGAGAATTAAAGAATCTCTTTAAGATTGAACTTTAGTATTTTTGCTCTTATAAGTTGAATAAGGGGGTCTAGCTGTTTTGAGTTATGCTTCTTGTACCTGTGCTAAACAGGGTAGGAGATCATGTCCCAAATGGCGTACCAGATTATGATCACTTGCCTCTAATGCACTAAATCTGGATCATAACTACTGAATCCTAAAACCTGGAAATCTGGAGACTGCCTTCATTTTGTTTTATTTGTACTTACTTATTGCTATTATAGCAAATCTAAAGGTTTAAAATTTCCAGGACTGGTATAGGGCAAAGTTAGTAATCACATTCAAGCAATGTTATAATGAGGAACAATGCAAAGATGCCTATGCTATTAGACATTTGTATAGTTAATAATATTCCTAAACAACATTGAAAAAAAGTTGTTCATTATCTGATCAAAGTCACATGCCATATCAAATACAGAGGCTGAGCGATTATAATCACTTCTGATCATGTAGGAGAGATCTGTACAACAAGCTGTAGGTAACACAACCATTTTAATGAAAGTTTTAAAGAAATGTGACCAGAACTAAAACACAACAGCAACATCATCATTTTATCATGCTCATGTATCTCCTGCTTTGCCCCTTATTTCAAACATATTAGAAAAAGAGTTATTGCAAAAGGATAAAATGTCTAAGGTACAGATGCTCTAAATTATAATTTTGAATAAACTAGAATATTAAATGTATGATCCTCCACCCTAAAGTTTCTAGTTCTTCACAAAATATAACTATATTGTTTCCCTATTCTAAATGATTATATGAGGTTTAAGTTTTAATACTGGAAAATAAATTCTGTATTTTTTCCGCAAATTTACCAAACCCTAACTTTTAAAGACATATTTAACACATTAATCCTGATTTATTTTCTAAGATTTCACAATGTATATATGAAATATTTAGATTTTATTTTAAATTTACAAATTTTACCTAGAAAAACTACCTAATTATGTAAAACATATTCATATTTACATGATCCCTTTGTGACAGTACGACTAGCAAACCCAATCCGGACAAAATCTTAGTTTTCCATACAATGCTAATATTCTATGTTACAAAATTGAAACTGTGAAACAGTGGACATTTCAAACTATTGTGGTATGCATTATGTTTCATACAGACAGAACTTTTCTTTGAAAAGGATAATTATTTTACTCAAATTTTGGTTATTTTGTTACAAAATAATTTTCAATTTACTTACATTTCACCATCCAGGAAATCATTTTTCCTGGATGATTTCAGGAAATCATCAAAAGTAAAATCATTTTTGCTCTGATTTACTCAATCAGAGTAAAAATTTCTATCCCTCTCTCTCTCTCTCTGACACTAAATAAAGGCCAGAGCTACCATTCCACTTAATGTTGAAATACTGAACTTTTTCACCATAGGATTGCAAACAAGGTGAAGAGCTTCACACTTACTATTTCTAATCAACGCTGAACCTGAGATATTAACCATTGTAAAAGAGGGGAAAAAAATGAGTAAAAACAATAAAACTGAAAAAGGAAGAAGTGAGGGACTTCCCTGGCAGTCCAGTGGTTAAGATTCCGTGCTTGCAAGGCAGGGGGTGCAGTTGATCGGGGAACTAAGGTTCAATCGTTGGTCGGGGAACTAAGATCCCACATGCCCCGTGGTGCAGCAAAAAAAAAAACCCAAACAAACAAAACAAAACAAAAAAAGGAAGAAGTGATATGTCCTTAATTATAGATGGCATGATGGTTAATACAGTAAACCATAAGGAATGTACAAAGTAACTAACAGAATAAAGCAATTTGGCAAAGTCACAGAATGCAAGGTTAACATAAAAGATTTGATAATACTTTTAAATACTAGCAATGAATCATTCTAAGTAAAATTTAAAATTGCATTTATAATGGTATCAAGCATAAAATGTTCATAGATATTTACAACTAAATTTTCCAAAAATAGTATGTGTGTTATAGAAATAAAGAGCAGAAATAAAAAAAATAAAATAAGTTACACTTTTTTAAAATTGAAGGCTTATGTGCATTAAAAGATTCTATAAATTTATATATGTTTTTCCTTTTACAGTTAATGATTTTTGTGTTCTCCTTATGAAATCTTTGTGAACCAAAATCACATAGATGCCTGATATCAGGCTGAGAAAAATCTCTTTATGTTCCCAGTTTGCTGAGAATTTTACTATAAATGAAGGTTGAATATTGTTAAAAGCCCTTCTCTCAGTAGAAAAGTTTGTTTCTTCGTTTCTGTTAAGATGGTCAGCTACACTTACTGATTGATTTCTAAATGTTAATCAACTATTCATTCCTCACATAAACCCTACCTGGTGTTGATGTTTAATCATTTTTAAAAAATTGATTGATTTAATTTAATATAAAGGTGTATGCTTTTGTTCATAAAGAATCTTAGTCTGCAATTTTATTCCCTTACACTGTCTTAGTAAGTTTTTGATATTAGGATTATGCTGATCTCATATAATAAGTAGAGGATATTTCTTCTTACTCTATGCTCTGAAAGTGGTTTGGTGTGAAGTTTCTCTTTGAGGGTGTAGAATGCTTCCTATTGCTTTCAGATGCTGCACTTCAAAGGAGTATAATTGCCCATTGTTTGGGAGGAATCTTTATCACTGGGAAGTTCTCCCTCTCCCATTATTCCATGTAGTGACAGCAAATATCAGTATTGGGGAATGTGTTGCTGGGAGTCTGCAGAGTTTTCATGGACTACTCTCTACCATGAAACTGATAAGAATATTTTTTTAAACATCTTTATTGGAGTATAATTGCTTTACATTGTTCTCTGCTTTACATTTGGTAGTCTATATATGTCAATGTCACTCTCTCAATTCTTCCCAGCTTACACTTCCCCATCCCCATGTCCTCAAGTCCATTCTCTACATCTGCATCTTTATTCCTGTCCTGCCCCTAGATTCCTTAGAACCATTTTTTTTTTTTTAGATTCCATATATACGTTAGCATACAGTATTTGTTTTTCTATTTCTGACTTACTTCACTCTGTAGGACAGACTCTAGGTTCATCCACCTCACTACAAATAACTCAACTTCATTTCTTTTTATGGCTGAGTAATATTCCATTGTATATACATGCCACATCTTCTCTATCCATTCATCTGTCAATGGACACTTAGGTGGCTTCCATGTCCTGGCTATTGTAAATAGTGGTGCAATGAAAAATGTGGTACATTACGTTTTTTGAATTATGGTTTTCTCAGGGTATATGCCCAGTAGTGGGATTGCTGAGTTGTATGGTAGTTCTATTTTTAGTTTTTAAGGAACCTCCATACTGTTCTCCATAGAGGCTGTATCAATTTACATTCCAACCAACAGTGCAAGAGGGCTCCCTTTTCTCCACATCCTCTCCAGCATTTATTGTTTGTAGACATTTGGATGATGGCCATTCTGACTGGTGTGAAGTAATACCTCACTGTAGTTTAGAATTGCATTTCTCTAATGATTAGTGATGTTGAGCACCCTTTCATGTGTTTGTTGGCAATCTGTGTATCTTCTTTGCAGAAATGTCTATTTAGATCTTCTGTCCATTTTTGGATTGAGTTGTTTGTTTTTATGATATTGAGGTGCATGAGCTGTTTACATATTTTGGAGATTAATCTTTTGTCAGTTGCTTTATTTGCAAATATTTTCTCCCATTCTGAGGGTTGTCTTTTGGTCTTGTTTATGGTTTCCTTTGCTGTGCAAAAGCTTTTAAGTTTCATTAGGTCCCATTTGTTTTTTTTGTTTGTTTGTTTGTATTTCCATTTCTCTAAGAAGTGGGTCAAAAAAGATCTTGCTGTGATTTATGTCACAGAGTGTCCTGCCTATGTTTTCCTCTAAGAGTTTACAGTGTCTGGCCTTACATTTAGGTCATGAATCCATTTTGAGTTTATTTTTCTGCATGTTGTTAGGAATTGTTCTAATTTCATTCTTTTACATGTAGCTGTCCAATTTTCCCAGCACCACTTATTGAAGAGGCTGTCTTTTCTCCACTGTATATTCTTGCCTCCTTTCTCAAAGATAAGGTGACCATATATGTGTGGGTTTATCTCTGGGCTTTCTATCCTGTTCCATTGATCTATGTTTCTGTTCTTGTGCCAGTACCACACTGTCTTGATTACTGTGGTTTTGTAGTATAGTCTGAAATCAGGGAGCCTGATTCCTCCAGTTCTGTTTTTCATTCTCAAGATTGCTTTGGTTTTTGGGGTCTTTTGTGTTTCCATAAAAATTCTGAAGATTTTTCTTCTAGTTTTGTGAAAATTGCAATTGGTTGTTTAGCAGGGATTGCACTGAATCTGTAGATTGCTTTGGGTAGTACAGTCACTTTGACAATGTTGATTCTTTCAATCAAAGAACATGGTATATCTCTCCATCTGTTTGTATCATCTTTAATTTCTTTCAACAGTGTCTTATAGTTTTCTGCATACAGGTCTTTTGTCTCTTTAAGTTGGTTTATTCCTAGGTATTTTATTCTTTTTGTTGCAATGGTATATGGGAGTGTTTCCTTAATTTCTCTTTCAGATTTTTCATCATTAGTGTATAGGAATGCAAGAGATTTCTGTGTATTAATTTTGTATTCTACTACTTTATCAAATGCATTGATTAGCTCCAGTAGTTTTCTGTGAGCATCTTTAGGATTCTGTATGTATAGTATCATGTCATCTGTAAACAGTGACAGTTTTACTTCTTCTTTTCTGATTTGGATTCCTTTTATTTCTTTTTCTTCTCTGATTGCTGTGGATAAAACTTCCAAAACTATGTTGAATAATAGTGGTGAGAGTGGACAACCTTGTCTTGTTCCTGATTTTAGTGGAAATGGTTACAGTTTTTCACCATTGAGGATGATGTTGGCTGTGGGTTTGTCATATATGGCCTTTATTATGTTGAGGAAGGTTCCCTCTATGCCTCCTTTCTGAAAGGTTTTTATCATAATGGGTGCTGAATTTTGCCGAAAACTTTTTGTACATGTATTGAGATGACCATATGGTTTTCATCCTTCAGTTTGTTAATATGGTGTATCACTTTGACTGATTTGCATATGTTGAAGAATCTTTGCATCCTGGAATAAACCCCTCTTGATCTTGGTGTATGATCCTTTAATGTGCTGTTGGATTCTGTTTGCTAGTATTTTGTTGAGGATTTTTGCATCTATGTTCCTCAGTGATATTGGCCTGTAGTTTTCTTTGTGACATCTTTGTCTGGTTTTTGTATCAGGGTGATGGTGGCCTCGTAGTATGAGTTTGGGAGTGTTCCTCCCTCTGCTATATTTTGGAAGAGTCTGAGAAGGATAGGTGTTAGCTCTTCTCTAAATGTTTGATAGAATTCGCCTGTAAAGCCATCTGGTGCTGGGCTTTTGTTTGTTGGAAGATTTTTAATCACAGTTTCAATTTCAGTGCTTGTGATTGGTCTGTTCATATTTTGTATTTCTTCCTGGTTCAGTCTCAGAACGTTGTGCTTTTCTAAGAATTTGTCCATTTCTTCCCGGTTGTCCATTTTATTGGCATATTGTTACTTGTAGTAAACTCTCATGATCCTTTGCATTTCTGCAGTGTCAGCTGTTACTTCTTTTTTATTTCTAATTCTGTTGATTTGAGTCTTCTCCCTTTTTTCCTGATGAGTCTGGCTAATGGTTTATCAATTTTGTTTATCTTCTCAAAAGAACCAGCTTTTAGTTTTATTGATCTTTGCTATCATTTCCTTAATTTCTTTTTCATTGATTTCTGATCTGTTCATTATGATTTCTTTCCTTCTGTTAACTTTGGGGTTTTTTTTGTTCTTCTATTTCTAATTGCTTTAGGTGTAAGGTTAGGTTGTTTATTTGAGATGTTCCTTGTTTCTTGAGTTAGGATTTTAATTACTATAAACTTCCCTCTTACAACTGCTTTTGCTGCATCCTATAGGTTTTATGTCATTGTGGTTTCATTATCATTTGTTTCCAAGTATTTTTTGATTTCCTCTTTGATTTCTTCAGTGATCTCTTGGTCATTTAATAGCATATTTTTTAGCCTCCATGTGTTTGAATTTTTATAGTGTTTTTCCTGTAATTGATATCCAGTCTCACAATGTTGTGGTCGGAAATGATACTTGATATGATTTCAAATTTCTTAAATTTACCAAGGCTTGATTTGTGACCCAAGATATGATCTATACTGGAGAACGTTCCAGGAGTACCTGAGAAGAAAGTGTACTCTGTAGTTTTTGGATAGAATGTCCTATAAATATCAATTAACTCCATTTGTTTAATGTGTCATTTAAAGCTTGTGTTTCCTTATTTGCTTTCATTTTGGTTGATCTGTCCATTAGTGAAAGTGGAGTGTTAAAGTCTCATACTATTATTGTGTTACTGTCGACTTCCCCTTTCATGCTTGTTAGCATTTACCTTATTAGTTTAGGTGCTCTTATGTTGGATACATAAATATTTACAATTGTTATATCTTTTTCTTGGATTGATCCACTTATCATTATGTAGTGTCCTTCTTTGTCTCTTGTAATAACCTTTATTTTAAAGTCTATTTTGTCTGATATGAGAATTGCTACTCCAGCTTTCTTTTGATTTCCATTTGCAAGGAATATCTTTTTCCATCCCCTCACTTTCAGCGTGTATGTGTTCCTCGGTCTGAAGTTGGTCTCTTGTAGACAGCATATATACGGGTCTTGTGTTTGTATCCATTCAGCCAGTCTATGTCTTTTGGTTGCAGCATTTAATCCATTTACATTTAAGGTAATTATCAATATGTATGTTCCTATTACCATTTCTTAATTGTTTTAGGTTTGTTATTGTAGGTCTTTTCCTTCTCTTGTGTATCCTGCTTAGAGAATTTCCTTTAGCATTTGTTGTAAGGCTGGTTTGGTGATGATGAATTCTCTTAGCTTTTGCTTGTCTGTAAAGGTTTTACTTTCTCTGTCGAATCTGAATGAGATCCTTGCTGGGTAGAGTAATCTTGGTTGTAGGTTTTTCTCTTTCAGCACTTTAAATATGTCCTGCCAATCCCTTCTGGCTTGCAGAGTTTCTGCTGAAAGATCAGCTGTTAACCTTATGGATATTCCCTTGTATGTTATTTGTTGCTTTTCCCTGGCTGCTTTTAATATTTTTTCTTTGTATTTAATTTGTGATAGTTTGATTAATAAGTGTCTTGGCTTGTTTCTCTTGGATTTGTCCTGTATGGGACTCTCTGTGCTTCCCTGACTTGATTTGACTATTTCCTTTCCCATATTAGGGAAGTTCTCAACTATAATCTCTTCAAACATTTTCTCAGACCTTTTCTTTTTCTCTTCTTCTTTTGGGACCCCTATAATTTGAATGTCTGTGCGTTTAATTTTGTCCCAGAGGTCTCTGAGACTGTCCTCAATTCTTTTCATTCTTTTTCCTTTATTCTGCTCTGCAGTAGTTATTTCCACTATTTTATCTTCCAGGTCACTTATCCGTTCTTCTGCCTCAGGTATTCTGCTATTGATTCCTTCTAGAGAATTTTAAATTTTATTTTATCTTCCAGGTCACTTATCCGTTCTTCTGCCTCAGGTATTCTGCTATTGATTCCTTCTAGAGAATTTTAAATTTCATTTATTTTGTTCTTAATTATTGTTTGTTTGCTCTTTAGTTCTTCTAGGTCCTTGTTAAACATTTCTTGTATTTTCTCCATTCTGTTTCCAAGATTTTGGATCATCTTTACTGTCATTACTCTGAATTCTTTTTCAGGTAGACTACCTATTTCCTCTGCATTTGTTAGGTCTGGTGGGTTTTTACCTTGCTCCTTCATCTGCTGTGTGTTTTTCTGTCTTCTCATTTTGCTTAACTTACTGTTTTTGGGGTCTCCTTTTCACAGGCTGCAGGTTCACCATTCCCGTTGTTTTTGGTGTCTGCCCCCAGTGGGTAAGGTTGGTTCATTGGGTTGTGTAGGCTTCCTGTTGGAGGGGACTGATGCCTGTGTTCTGGTGGATGAGACTGGATCTTGTCTTTCTGGTGGGCAGAACCGAGTAGGTGGTGTGTTTTGGGGTGTCTGTGACCTTATTATGATTTTAGGCAGCCTCTCTTCTAATGGGTGGTGTTGTGTTCCTCTTTTACTAGTTGTCTTTTCATGGGCTGTCCAGTACTGGAGCTTGCTGGTCATTGAGTGGAGCTCGGTCTTAGTGTTGAGACAGAGATCTCTGGGCAAACTCTCGCCAATTGCTATTACATGGGCCCGGGAGGTCTCTTTTGGTTCAGTGTCCTGAACTCAGCTCTCCCCCCTCCAAGGCTCAGGTCTGACATCTGGCCGCACCACCAAGACCCTGTCAGCCACACGGCTCAGAAGAAAAGGGAGAAAAAAAAAGAAAGAAAGAAAACGAAATAAAATAAAATAATTATTAAAATATTTTTTAAAATATTATTAAAATTAAAAAAGTAATAAAAATAAATGAATAGAGCAACCAAACCAATAAAGAAAGCCACCAGTGATAACAAGTGCTAAATACTAAGCTAAGATAAACATATAAATCAGAAACTAGTCAGTCACATACAGCCAACCCCAAGTCTAGAGTTGCTCCCAAAGTCTACTGTCTCAATTTTGGGATGATTTGTTGTCTATTCAGGTATTCCACAGATGCAGGGTACATCAAATTGATTTTTCAGATTTAATCCACTGCTCCTGAGGCTGCACAGAGAAATTTCCCTTTCTCTTCTTTGTTTGTGCAGCTCCTGTGGTTCAGCTTTGGATTTGGCCCTGCCTCTGCATGTACATTGCTCTCTGGAGTCTGTTTTTCCCCCAGACAGGAGGGTGTTAAAGGAGCGGCTCATAAGGAGGCTCTGCCACACTCAGGCTGGGGGCAGGGACAGGTGTGGAATGCAGGGCGAGCCTACAGCAGCAGAGGCCAGCGTGACACTGTAACAGCTTGAGGCACACCATTTGTTTCTCTGGAGAAGTTGTCCCTGGGTCATGGGACCATGGCAGTGGTGGGCTGCACAGGCTCCTGGGAGGGGAGGTGTGGATAGTGACCTGTACTTGCACACAGGATTCTCAGTGGCTACAGCATTAGCAGCCTTAGCATTTCATGCCCATCTCTCATGTCTGCACTAATAGCTGCGGCTCGCGTCCATCTCTGGAGCTCGTTTAGGCAGTGCTCTGAATCCCCTTTCCTTGTGTACCCTGAAACAATGGTCTCTTGCCTCTTAGGCAGGTCCAGAGTTTTTCCGGGACTCCCTCCCTGTCAGCTGTGGCGCACTAGCCCCCTTCAGGCTGTGTTCACGCAGACAACCCCAGTCCTTTCCCTGGGATCTGACCTCCGAAGCCTGAGCCTCAGCTCCCAGCCCCCACCTGCCCCAGCAGGTGAGCAGACAAGCCTCTCAGGTAGGTGAGTGCTGGTTGGCACTGATCCTCTTTGCAGGAATCTCTCTGCTTTGCCTTCTGCACCCCTTGTTGCTGCGCTCTCTTCCATGGTTCCAAAGCTTCCCCCCGCCACCCCCTGTCTCCACCAGTGAAGGGGCTTCATAGTGTGTGGAAACTTTTCCTCCTTCGCAGCTCCCTTCCAGAGGTGAAGGTCCCATCCCTATTCTTTTGTCTCTGTTTTTCCTTTTTTCTATTGCCCTACCCAGGTAGGCAGGGAGTTTCTTGCCTTTTGGGAAAGCTGAGGTCTTCTGCCAGCATTCAGTAGGTGTTCTGTAGGAGTTGTTCCACATGTAGATGTATTTTTGATGTATTTGTGGAGAGGAAGGTGAGATCCACATCTTACTCCTTCAACATCTTGAAGGGAAAAGGCCACTAAGAATATTTTTAGATTCAAATACTCAGAGTTGTTTGGTCCTGTCACTCTACTTACTATTTTTTTTCTGGGGGGGAGGGGAGGGTTTATTTTTTCCCCCAAATCTCTTGACACTCAGCCAGGTTACTTATACATTTGATATGTGTCAGTTTCATGTACAGTAATCACAGCTGCAGGTCTTTCAAGACACTTTTTAGATCTGTATTTTCCTGTTTGCTTTTGTTTTTGTTTTAACAGTACTCTATGTTGTCCTTTATATCTAATGGGAGATATTGACAAAAAAGCAATATATGAGAAGTATTCTCTACAGAGAAACATAAACGTTTATTCAAAATCAGTTTCACCTGTTAATCTCAAACTCCCAGTCCTTCCCTACCCCACCCCACCCACTTCTCTCCTCCCCTGCTAATCTGGGATTAGCAGATGTAAACTATTATATATAGGATGGATAAACAACAAGGTCCTACCATATAGCACAGGGAACTACTGATATATTCAATATCTTATGATAAACCATAATGGAAAAGAATATAAAGAAAGAATGTCTATATGTATATAAATGAGTCACTTTGCTGTACAGCAGAGATTTGCAAAATACTGTAAATCAACTATACTTCAATAAAAAAATCAGTTTCAGTAAATAATTTGGAACATAACTATCATATTCAAAATCTTATAAAAAGAAACTGAACTCAATATCATTCAGTATTGCAAATCTGTTATATCATCATTGACTTCAATTACTAATCACAATAAAGCACATTTTATTTGTTTATACCTTTGCACTTCTTAAGGGCTTATGCTTAATGGGTGTTGAATCCTTTAAATATTTTAAAATAAGGATAACCAATTTAATGTTTTTAACAAATCTATCTTGAGAAACAAACTGAGAATTGTATTAGCAAGTAACTAACATTAATGGGTAAATATTAGTGCTGTATTCACAGTGAATTTTTTCAAGTAATTGTGTTATGAAAACTGCTGAAGAAGCAAAGAAGTAAGAACAAACAAATTAGAAGAAAGGAGGATTATAAAAAGGCCACATTTATGTTAGGTAAGTGAGTACCTGAGAAACTTAGAAATTGGGTGCTATATTAGGCTAGCAGCTTCTTATCTACCACAAGATAATGAAAGAAAGATCTGCTCTTAGCAGGAGACAGATTAGTCCCAAACAGGGTGGAAAATCCATTCTTCCCTAAGAACCTTCTCTAGTAAGAAGCACTGTAAATTGAGGTTGGCCTTTTCAGCCAGATTATAATACCAGAAGCCTAGTGGAATTGTTGATCCGTCAAGAGTCAGGTAATTCACTTTGAGTTACATAAGATAATAATGTTCAACTAGGTGTTCGCAAAATAAAATCATATTATATGTACCAGAAAAGAGAAGTATCACTATAAATAACATAGGCAATCATTGATTATGACATAGGTACTAAGTGTACATACACACATATGTACAAACAGAATGTATTGTTATATTTAGTATAAATATGAATGTTATGACGTTTAGTAGTAGGGTGAAATAAAATGTGAAAATTTTATGTTCTGTTTTATATTTCTATTTTGAATGTTCATAGTATTTGAACATCTGGAAACTAAAAAGATGACATTTTAAGTTTTGAGGTAAAACACCTATTTTACCCTCTGAAAGACAAAAATGACTTGTCCTCAGCCATTAGCATATTACACAATAATCCAATCATAGGCCAAAAATAAATCCTGATTATTTTGCTCTAATTTTAGCACTTTCTACTTAATTTTTATTCCAATAAACACATTCGAAAGTGAGAACAAAATCTAAAAAAATATATTTTAAGGGATAAAAGCAGTTGTGATTCCCTAAATCCAAAACATTAGTGTGTATAAGCTACTGAGAAACTTGTCAGGGTGGCAAAATTCATTTCAATTTTCAAAAACCTGTACAAAGTTATTGTTAATAATACATAATCTACATGAAGGTGATGACAAATGACGAAAGGAATCAAAACAGATACTTAAAAAAGAATGCAGGTTTCTTCTTGATGATGTGCTCTACTTGCCTCTACAAGACAGTAAAACTAGTTGATGAGAAGGATTTTAATTTTATTTGTCACTATAAGATGTGAAAATTCATGGTAGCTAGATCTCTCTCCTCCTTTTATCAGCTTGATTTCCCTTGAGTCAGTGCTGTTCTATGTTCTCCCTCTTCAGCATCTGCTCTTGAGGATCAGTTCTTTCAGGGTTATCTTTCAATTTTATAACAAAAGAGCAGATGTTTTCCAAAAGTGGTATTCACATGATTGAATTTATTATAATAGTAGAAAAAGGTGTGGCTGCCACCAGAACCTTATTTTTCGAAGTTTGCACTCTGACACTAATGCAATACTTTTAAAGAAAAAAAAAAGTTCCAAGTCAAAGATTACCATAATCATTACAGGCATCATACAAAAGTTGTGTATCAACATATAAACCATGTGGGCACAACTAGATGCTAATGAATAGCATCTACAAAGGTTAAATATAAATACACATAATTATAGCTTTCTGTGGCAAGAAATTATTTCTTTCTTACCCACAAGACATATCTCTAAAATAACAAACTGAAATGAAAGTATATTTATTCTGCAATCATAACAGGACTAGGAAATGTACAATTATGGTACAGCATTTGAAACATTTTGAATATGCATTGCTACTGCCTTTAGACAGGATTAAACTTTTTTCAACCGATGAAGTACTATACAATAGCACATTTGAATTCTGAAATTTAAAACTGGTGCTGAAAGAAAATATATATCCTTTGTTTCATGTCAAATTTCAATCAGTGCAAAATCTTAGAAAAACTCATCTAGTGCTAAGGTAAAGTCTATAATGAGGTTACTGAAGGAAGGCTACCAGAGTAAATTTACCCGTATTCTATGAGGACAAATTGAATTATAAACTAATTTTCCTGTGTATAAATATAATGTGTAAAATTAATATTATATTAGGTACCCTGTTTTGATTATGAAATATAACTTGCATTACTGAGTTGGTAACATACAGTTGTTCTTTAATATAATTGCGGGCTGAAGAATAGAATGGATACAACAGCACAATAATAAAATGATATAATGTTAAGTGAAAAAAGTGATGAAAATTGTTATTTATTTCATGATTACAAAGAGTAAAATTCATATAGATATGAATGGACACCAGGATTTGAGGAGAACATTAAAGAGAAGCAAATAGTTTAAAATTTACAATAGTAAATTTATTGCTTTATTTCTCTTGCATGTATTTATTACTATAACAATTTTGATGGAATAAATTTATCCTGGAAAATGAATTTTAGGAGATATTCTGAAGACAATTAAGAGGTCAATACTTAATAACAGTCCCCATGAAATTAAAATGAAAAGTGAGAGTTGAAGGGTAATCTTGAATAATTAAATTGTACTAGTCATTTTGTACTTACTGACTGTAGAAATAGGCCAATTATGATTCAGGAGTAACTTTAAGCTTGATCATTTAATTTGGTTTGAGCTATATATTGTTTTCAGGTAAGTGTAATATATTCAGAAGGCAAATTCCCCCAAAATTCTTCTACTTTCTGAATTTTTCTTTTAAGATGTATAATTTTCTTTAAAACTAAATGAAAATAAATAAAAACTAAGTTTCTAGCATGGCTTACAAGGCCTTATAGGATCTGGTTTCCTTCAAACTCTGCTTTCTTCACCATTTTTTTTTTCCACTGGGATCCAGTCATACTGTTTGTCAACTTTGCTATTCTTTGAACTCTCCAATTTTGTTCCTATTTAGTAATTTGTACTTGCCCTTGCCTCTGCTTTAATGCTTCCTCAACCCTCCATATCCCTGCCTAGCAGCCTCCCTCATTTTATTCAGGTCACTGTTTATGGGAAAGCTTCTCAAAAAGTATTGTGCTAATTATTCTAGATAAAACAATAGTATCTGTGTCTATAGCTCTCCATTACTTTTTTTTCTTTCTAAAAGAGCATAGAGATGCCTGATATTGTAATAGGGAAGAACAAATCTGACTCTGTATCATATCTAGTTCTTTTACTTTAACAGTAACAGTATGTGTGTGTATTTGTTTATGTCCTGTCTACCTCCTAAAGAATGTCAACATGGATATTTTGTTTGTTGATACATCCTAGAAGAGCACCTGATGCAGATAAAGTGCTCAATAAATCTTTGTTTGAATGAATTAAGGAGTCAATGAAGGCAGGTATAAAAGTCTGGAAACCACAAAATTGACCTGCTATTCTTCCATGTTCCCAAACTCCATTGTGAGGAGGCATGGGGGAGGGTCAAGGTACAGTGTCAAAGTTACTTGATGTTGAACTTATGGCAACTTGCAGAAACATCAGAGAGGGGGTGGATAGCAGATTTGAACTGATAGAAGAAAAATCAGCTACCTTCAAGATAGGTCAATGGAGAGTATCCACTTGGAAGAACAGAAAGAAACACTAGTTATCAAAAGCAGAATACACATTCTTTTCAAGCATATATGGAACATTCTCCAGGATAGACTAGATATGAGGCCATAAAATAATGATCAATAGATTTAAAATAATTGACATCTTACAAAGTATATTCTCTTGACCACACAAGAATAAAATTAAAAAGAATAACAGAAGATTTCACAAATATATGTTAATTAAACAATACACTATTATATAGCCAATGACTCAATGAATAAATCACAGAAGAAAAGAGAAAATACTTTGAGATGGAAAAAAAAACAAACAATGCATCATTCCAAAATTTGTGGTATGCAACTAAAATAGTGCTGAGAGGGAAGTTTATAATGTTAAATAGCTACATTATAAAAAGAAACATCTTAAATCAGTAACCTGTCCTTCTGTGTTAATAAACTAGGGAAAAAAGAAGAGATATAAATCCAAAGGAAGAAGAAGAAAAGAAATAAGGACGGAAATAATAAATATTAGAAAAGGAGTAAATCCAACAAAGAACATTAAAAACAATAAAGAAAAATCATTGAAACCAAAAGTTGTTTCCCTGAGAACATTAAAGAAGAACAAAAACTTTTAGCTGGAATGACAGAAAGAGAGGAGAAAGACTGAGAAGACCCTATTTATTAAAATAAGAAATAAAAGAGTGGTTATTGCTATCAAACTTATGAATATAAAGAAGATTATAAGGTAATAAAACAATAATAAAAACTGCATGCTAACAAATTAGGTAACCTAGTAAAATGGGAAAATTCTTAATAAGACACAAGCTACCAAAGCTGACTCAGAAAGAAACAGAAAATCTGAGTTGAAATAGTAATAAAAAGATTATCACAAACCAAAGCCTAGGCCCAGATACATTACCTGGCGAATCCACAATCATTTAAAAAAGAAAGAATACTGATCCTTCTCAAACTCTTCTAAAAAATAGAGAATAAAATACTTCCCAACTCATTCTATAAGGCCAGAAAAGAAAACTATATTGAAGCAAATAAAAATGAAAATACAATCTATCAAAGTTGGGAGACACAGCTAAAGCTATACTAAAAAGGAAAACTTCAGCACTGCATTATATATTGGAAAAGTTAGAAAATATAAAATCAGTAATCTAATATCCCACCTCTAGGACCTAGAAAAAGGAAAACAAAATAACACTAAGGTAAGAAGAAGGAAGCAATAAATATAAGAGCAGAAATCATCAAAATTTTAAAAAGAAAAACAATAAAATAAATAACAAAAAGTTGCCTTGTTTCAAAATGACAATAAAATTGACAAACCTCTATGAATAATGTAAAAGAAAAAAAAGGAAACACAAATTATCAGTATCACGAATAAAATAGGGGATATTACTACAGACACTGCAGACACCAAAAATATATTTTAAAATGATACAAACAACTCTACACAGAAATTGTATGACTTAGATTAAATGGACCAAATTCCCCCAAATCACCAACTAATGCAATTCACACAATATGAAAGAGATTATTTTAATTATAAATTATAACTATTAAGGAAACTGATTATTGATTTTAAAAAATTCCTTTAAAAAAATCTCCTGGCCCAGTTGGACTGGAATATTCTACAAAAACTTTAAAGAAAAGTTAACATAAATTCTTCACAACTTTTTCCAGATATAGAAACATAGAGAACACTTTCCAAGTAGTTTTATAAGCTTGTGTGACCCTAATACAAAAAAACAGACCACATCAGTACAAAGTAAGAAAACTACAGACAAATAACCCCTCATGGATATAGATGCCGTAGTCATAAGAAAAAAAATTACCAGAGTTCAGCAACATGCAAAAAATTATACATCATGAACAAATGGAGTTTATTCAATATTCAAAATCAGTCAATGTAATATATCTTATTAAGAGGCTAATAAAAATTATACAATACTATCCATCAATACGGAAAAAATATTTGAAAAAATTCAACATTTATCCATGTTAAAAAAAAAACTCTCTGAAAAATAGGAATAGAGGAGAACTTCTTCAATTTGATAAATAACACCTAAATAAAATCTACAACTAACTGTACCCAATGGTGAAAGACCAAATGTCTTTCCCTTTAATAACTGACACAAGGCAAGATCGCCCACTCTCACCACTCTTACTCTTTATAGTATTGGAAATTCTAAGCAGTGCAAGAAAATAAAAAGCATATTACCAGAATCAGAAAAGAAGAAAAATAACTTTTCCTATTTTCAGATGAAATTATTGTCTATATAGAAAACCCTAAGGAATCTACAGCAGTATACTAGAACTAATAAGTTAGCTGAGTAAGTTTGTAGGATACAAAATAAATATACAAAGAACAATTATATTTCTATATACTAAGGTAAACAGAAAAAGAACAATTGTATTTCTATATAGTAGCAATGAACACATGCACGGTGAAACTAACAATGCATTAGCAGATACAAACACTCAAAAAAATTAGGAGAAAGTCTAAAAAAACTTTTACAGAATTTATATACTGAAGACTATAAAACACTGATGTAAGAAACTCATAAAATCTAAATAAATGAAGACACTGTGCTTATGGATTGTTACAGTCAAAAATAATGAAGATGCCAATTCTCCCTAAGTCGATATAAAAGTTTAAAACATTTCCTATCAAAATCCCAGTAAGACTTTTAAAGTATGGATAAAATTATTTTTAAATTTGTATGGAAAAGCAAAGGAAATAGCTGAAACAATTTTGGAAAAGAAGAGTAAGTTGAGAGTAATCAATCTACTGCATTTCAAGAATGGAACAGTAGTTAAGAATCCTCCTGCCAATGCAGGGGACACAGGTTCGATCCCTGGTCCGGGAAGATCCCACATGCCGCGAAGCAACTGAGCCCGTGCACCACAACTACTGAGCTTACGCTCTAGAGCTCACGAGACACAACTACTGAAGCCCGCATGCCTAGAACCCATGCTTGGCAACAAGAGAAGCCACTGTAATGAGAAGCCTGCACACCGCAACGAAGAGTAGCCCCCACTCGCCACAATGAGAGAAAGCCTGTGCGCAGCAACAAAGACCTGATGCAGCCAAAAATAAATAAATAAATAAATTAAAAAAAAAAAAAAAAAAAACCTGCCTGGAGACAGCATGGTGTCCCAGTGCGGTGCTGAAAATTTAGAGTACCACCTTACTCCTGGCCTCTGGGTGGCCCCTGCACTGCCTGATTGCAAAAAAACAATGGCTATATTAATAAAAAATATACGGCTATATTAACCAAGAATCTATGGGGTGGAGGCACAGGCACATAGGACAATGGAGTAGAATCAAGAAACCAGAAATAGAGCTACACATATATGCACAGATGATTTTTGTCTAAGGTTCAAATGTAATTCAAATGGGGAAAGATAGCCTTCTCAAGTAATGGTGCTGGAGCAATTGCACTTCCATAAGGAAAAACAAAGAAACAAAAAAAACCCAAAACAAATAAATGAAAAACAACTTTGGAGAAAATCTTTGCGTATCTAGGGCAAGGCAAAAAGTACTTAGAATTGACATCACAATATGATCCATCAAAGCAAAAATTGATAAGCTGGACTTCATAAAGATTAAAAAATCTTTGCTCAGCTAAACACTGAAAAAGAATGAAGATAAACCATAGACTGGGAGAATATATTTGCAAGTCACCTATCTAGAATACAAGGACTGGTATGTAGAATACCTAAAGAACTCTCAAATCCCAACAGTAAAATAAATAAATGCGGGAGTCCAGCTCCTGCAGGTCCAGGAATACCCGAGGGATGGACAGCATCGGCGAGGGGAAGTTAAATAAATCAATAACACTGTGTATGTGCAAGCATGGTCTCTCTCTTTATTTCCTTATAGTCAGGTTTATATACCCTAAGTGATTACATCATCAGGTGTTTAACTAAAACCTCAGAAGATATTTATAATAGATTGTACCTAATATTTCTAGATATACTTTTAAAGTAATTCTAAAGGTTCTCAAAACATCATCGTTTTTTCTTAGAGTAGGTTCAATCCGTACTAATAACAAAGCCAAGCTAATATGTAACAAGCCATTAAAAGAAACTATGAAGGAGGAAGTTTCTCGTTTTTTCTTAGAGTAGGTTCAATCCGTACTAATAACAAAGCCAAGCTAATATGTAACAAGCCATTAAAAAAACTATGAAGGAGGAAGTTTCCTGAACTTTCCTATGTGTCCCAGAGGTCCGCATGGACAGGTTTTAACAATGTACCCCTAAATCATCCACAATATATTTCACAATTTAATCTATCATGGTGCTCCTCTGGGCATGAAGCCTTGTTTGAATGGACGAGTCAACAATTCCAATGTTGGCAGTTGACTCTGTACGATTAATTTATCCTTATACCAGAACCAACAATATCCATAATCATTTATTACTCCCATGTAGGGCCATTGTTTTTTTATTATTGGTGTTTTCCATAGAAACAACCCTACATTTCTAGGTTGTTTGTTTTTCTCCCACCAGCCAGGGGCTGTTGTTAAAAAGTCCCAATTCGTAGGTTTTGGTTTGGGAGGGGGAAGAGGATGTTTTACACGGTTAAGCTTGGGACGGGGGGCAAATCCCCCATGTACTTTTTCAAGGCAGAAGCACAAAATTACAAAACAGATCAGAAGAGATGTAGTCAGCTTCATGGGCGCAGCACTGCCCTGCAGCGCTGTCTTGGATTGTTGTTCCATGACCCTGTCATGGCACAGAGCCTCCAGGTTGGCTTCCAACAAATAAACAAAAATCCCAGCTAAAAAATGGACAAAGGACATAAAGAGATATTTTACTAAATAAGATGCAGAGATGCCAAAAAATTGCATGAAAAGATGTTGAACATCATTAGACATTAGGGAAGTGCAAATTAAAACCACAATACAATATCAGTATATACCTATTAGAATGGTTGAAATAAAAAACAGTGAAAACCAAATCCTGGAGAGGATATGAAGAAACTGGATCACTCATGCTTTGTTGGGAGGTTTATCAATTTGTATAGGCTCTCTGGAAAAGTATGGTAGATCCTTATAATATCAATCATGTAACTACCATACAACCTAGCAATTACACACTTTGGCATTTACTTTAGATAAATGAAAGCTATGTTCAAACAAAAATCTGTGCTAAAATACTTATAACAACTTTATTTATTTGTATTAGCCAAAAGCTGGAACCCACCTTTGATGGAAGAATGGTTAATCAAACTGTAGTACGTCTATATCATGGATGCTACTCTACAATGAAAAGAACAAATTCTTGATACATCCAGCAAACTGGATGTATTTTTCACTGAGTGAAAAAGGCCAATATCTAAAGTTCACATTTTATATCATTCCATTTTTAAAACATTCTTGAAATGACATAATTTTAGAAACGGACAACGTTAGTGATTGTCAGGAGTTAAGATGGCTGTGAGAACAGAAGGGAGGTTAATGTGGCTATAAAAGGGCAAAGAGATAGTTGCTTGTGGTGATGAAAATGTCCTGCATCATGACTGTACCAATACCAATATCCTGGTTATAATATTGTACTATAGATTCACAAGATATTTTTATTGGGTGAAAATAAGTGCAGAGTACATGATACCTCTCAATATGATTTGTACAATTGGCTGTGAATTTAAAATTATCTCAAAATAAAGAAGTTCATTTTATAACGAATGAATACAACTAACTGGTAAAAATCAACTATTTGGATTAAGGTTTAATAAAATAAATGATAGTCATTACATAGTGTAACCATTTTATTCAGTACAAATTTAGGAAACATCTATAAAAATGCCCTCATGCCAGTTGATGGTATGATTTCACAATATTTAAAGAATGTTCCTATTTTCAAATATAATTTCTCTTGAAGCTGTTCTAAGACAAAACAATATTTTCCATAATAATAATATTCTATGGCAGTTACATACAAAACTTTCTCCTGGAAATACAAATTTTATATATGAGGATGAATTTAATGTTTATTAAATAATTCCATGAGTTAATAGTTCTTATTTTTTAAAAGAAGAAATGAAGAATGACCTCTTTGATTATGTCAAAAGAAACACAAAATAATTATTCTAAAACAAACTTATACTAAGAATTATAAATATAATTTATAGTATTATAAATTATAATTTATAATATAAATTTATAAATTATAATTTATAAATTTATATTATAAATTTATAAATTATAATTTATAATAACAAATAGTTATTATTTTACATTATAAGCCAAGGATGGAAAAGCAAGAATACTTTTAATTTCCTAATGGTACAAAATAGTTAGCAATGAATAAACTTGTCTTATATCTCACATTGACAAGTACTCTGATCTAATAGCAATAAAAACTTAAATAGTAGCAATAGTTGCACCACTGTCAGTAATATTACTTTACAAAGCATTTATACTTTACCATTTGTTAGTGGGCAAGGTATAAAAATGTCTTGCCTGTTTTCCAACTCTAGGATGAAATAATATTCCAGTTTTAGTAATATAATACTTATAATCAAGTTTTTAACCAAAGAAGTTAGAGTCTATCTCAATGTAAATGCATTCTAAATAACATACTTCAGTTTTATAGTTACATTAAGTAATAATACTACATTATAAATAAGGAATTCAGTATTACCTAGACTCCTTTGTGTTACCTAATGGTTCAGAAATGCTGGAGAGTCATTGAAACTAGCTCTCCAAGTCAGAGAAATTGCAAGAGTGGATTCAACTCTTGGTGGATCTTCATTTCCTCCCAGTCACCTCTGCTACCCTAGGGCTTCCTGAAAAATGTGGGTATGCTGTTGCAATTTGCAATTGTATGTTCAGACAAACTTCTGGATAGATCATACGTGCAACATTATATTCTTTCTTCTGTGCTTGGGACTCTATCTCTTGTCTGTATATTTCAGGGACAGCTTCTTTTGAAAAAACTTTAAAAAAATTTAAAAAACAGAAAAAACTAAGGTTAAACATTATCTTCTTCAGAACTTGCAAAGCATTGATACATTAATTTCTGTCCTCAAGCACCATATTAATTTCCTTCTCTTAAGGGCCACTAGAATGATTTGTTCTAATGTGCCAACAGTCTTACCCACTACTTCTTAGGCATCATTTGTGCAAATGTCACCAAACTGAAAAAGGCAAATATTCTATACTATATAACTATAGTTTTGTCCTCACCGGCCACCAGAAAAAATTTCAGGAGGTATATCTCTTGATTTTTCTTGTACATTAAATAAAAATGTAGTAACTTGCTTTAGCCCCAACACATATACACACACACACACACGCACACATACGCAAACATCTCCCACCAGGGTCCCACAGTTCACACTTTGAGATCTGTTGTCACAGAGAAAATAAGCATTTGCCAGAACATAACTTCATGCAAAGTACAAGAGTCTGTATTGTACTGAAAAACTCCAAGAAGGATATCTCATTTAGAACAGCAGCTACAACTGAAAGTTGTCATTTTATTACATTTATTACAATCATTTATCTTCTCCAAGAGTCACCTGTGTTCCAATTATAAAATCTGTTCAAGAAAGTGACAGAAATCATGCAACAAAAACATTTTTCAAAATTTTGACATTGGTACTAATCTTTGCAGTCCTTAGGATAATGGGATTACTTTCATTTCATTCTTTTCATAGGTAGGGAGTTCTAAGGCTCTTGGCTTGCTAAATTTTCCACAATACTTTTAACTTTGCAGATCTGGTAGCCACTGTAGGAATTTTTTCTGATCTAGATCTTACTTGATCTATTGCAAGCTGCATATTGGTTAAAATTATGTAATCTACACAGAAACTTCCATTTAACTAACGGACCACACTTGCATCCTAGGTTGTCAGAAATTAGTTTTTGTTCAGTTTTCAAAGTCCAATAACCCAAAATATTGGTTATTTCCTTTTCCAGTAAAATTACCTTGGTTAATATCCACTGGTCAATGACATGGAGACTTGGATAAAAAGTTCACAGAATGTAATTGTGTTCTTACTGCAGTGTCCTTCAACAACATGTCCCTTCCCTGAAGTTATTCCAAGTGGGTGAACTCAAAACAGAGTTCTTGAAAGTGAGTGGCTTTATGCTAGTGGAACTAGAGTTTTTTACTTATGCAAATCAATATGGCCCTTTGTGAGCTATCTATTTAGATCCTGAAAACTCCATGATCAATTAGTTAATTCGAAAAATGCCTTATTAGACTATGCTGATATCCATACTAGCTCTCCTGCCATTTCCTCAAATCATCCCTACATTTCCTCTATTGTTAACCCTACTACTTGACCCCTAGTATGCTGGGATCCTACTGTTACTATAAAAAGGCAGAGAGATTATTTCAACTATTATGTCTCCCTCCTGTATCTCCAGTCTTCAGAAAATATCCACTATGAACTCTTCAAAGATGTAGGTGTTTTCAAAACCAATACTTTTCTAAAGTTTTGATGAAGAGGATGTCTCCTGGAATAACATGAGGAATTATGTTTAAGGAGTTGAATGGTAAGATTTCATACGGTAAATCCATTGCAGGATCTCTATTTCATATTTTTATCTATATGTTATTCCAGGAGTTAATATAATCTCAGAACCATTTAGTTTGTATGAATTGAGTTCCCATTTGGTGAAATTATAAGAAAAGTCCTCAATGGTGTGAACTATCACATTTAACTCAATAAATATTTATGCATCATATATTTATTGACACAGCTGAATCTAAAACTTATTTCTCATTGCTTATGCTTTATTTTCTATTTCATACATATATAAAGCATGTGTATCTGTGTTTCACAGAAATATATTAGGTTTGACTGTTTAATAAAAGATGGTATATTATCTAATACTACTTAAAAATAATAAACTATACTTTCATATATTTGGTTTATATCACTAGGAATCGATTCCTACCATATATCTACAAATTTTTGATGATATAAATAAATTATAAAATTCTTCAATTATGTATCATATTTTAGATTTGACTTTGTAAATAAGCATGCTACATGCTGAATTATGACTTAATTGCATGTCTGGGGGAAAAATACAAAATCTAAGTATAGGGAACATGTGCCATAGGGACAATTTGAGTCCTTCTTTTTGAATGGTATGTTTCTTATATTGAGAAATTAAAACATCTTCTAGCAAGAGAATCAGCCTCAGCAGACAAGTGAGACTCAGTGGGAGTTGATATTTTGATACACTCTGTGATTTTATAATTCTCTTACATAAAACTTTCAAATTCTCAGAGCCTCAATCTTTCTGAAGAATTTCCTTCCTTGAACCTAGTGAAACTATACATTCTACTAATATTATAAGCTGGCATTCTAAAGGATCAAGCTCAACATTTGCTTTTGGTTACCACAGCACTGCAGTTCAGAAGAAAAATTTTTAGCATGTTCACAGGAAGTCCAGATTCTCAATCCCGGCTTTGAGCTAAAGAATTTATAGATTCAAGCTTGTGGTTCTTTATTCAGATAGCTGATGAAATTTGATGCAAGGACTTCAACTCATAGTCCTTAAGTCTTCACTTCGTTTATAATGTTTATGGCAATGCCAGATGAGTCCCTTAAAGCCTTGGTTTCAATTGGTATTTCATTTAAGATGGCTACAGACAATTATTTAATTAGGTATTTTGGCACTGAATGACTTGGGCTGTGAGGGTCTCATATCTAGGTATTTTTCCTAAGGATTTTCATCACATTCAGTTCCTAAAAGACCAGGTCACCAGTTTATGATCATATTTTTTATCTGCAACTCACTTCTGGTACAAATTTTTATATGAGCCAGGTTATTGGATATATGTAAGAGAAACCATATATTCCTAACTTAAGCACCAGGGGAATTTAATGGGTGTATATATGTAACTTGAATAGATTGGGATGCTGGAGTACTGAGCTTGGAAGAGTAGCTGGAACTTAAGGAAGCAAGGAAGTCAAAATATGGTCAAAATTCAATCTTGGATGCAAGCTGTTTAGAACACTGCTTTAGGCTCCAGTAAAGCCATGAATAGTCTACCTATCTTAGGATTTCCTCTTTAAGAGTGATTAAAATTTGTCTAGCCAAAAATGGCAAAATGATTATTAATATAAATCAGAACATAAGTTGTCTAAAAGAAGTTAACCCTCAGGAATATGTTAGGAAGGGACTATCCCAGGATAGAGGACAGGGATTTGATGTAAATTTATTGGAATAGTTAAGGACAAAATTACCTTTAGGTGTCTAAAAATAGAGACACCCAGACGTAAGACGTTTTTGTTTTTTTCATATTCTAAAGTCATCATGCTGTCCATTACATCCCCAGAACATATCTAATAACGGGAAGTTTTCGCCTTTTGACCACCTTCGTTCATTTTTCCCACTGCCTCCCACCCCCCACCTCTGGCAACCACCAGTCTGTTTTCTTTATCTATGAGTGTGCGTTTAGTTTTTTTTTTAGATTTTTGCATATAAGTGAGATGATACTTTCCCTGTATTTCTCTTTCTCTGTCTGACTTATTCAGGTAGCATAATGTCCTCAAAGTCCATCCAAGTGGTCACATATGGTAAGATTTCCTTCTTTTTTGTGGCTGAATAATATTCTATTATGTACTAATATTCTATTATGTTATGCAATAGAACATTCTAATATTCTTTTATGTACATATTGTATTATGTAAAATACATAAATGTCACATACATGTATTATATATATGCCACATTTTCTTTATATGCCACATACATACATATATGCCACATTTTCTTTATCCATCCATCCACTGATGTACACTTAGGTTGCTTCCATGTCTTGGCTATTGTAAATAATGCTGCAATGAATATGGGGGTGCATATGTATTTCTAAGATAATGATTTCATTTCCTTTGGATATTTAACCAGAAGTGGGATCACTGTGTAAAAATTAATAAACAGAAATCTCAATTAAAATAAAAATTGTCTGCTATGACATTAGCAGAGCCCAAGAGGAAGGAGAAAGACTTCCTCTGTTGGCCTGGCAAGAGCTCAGCCAATGAAAGACTTTTATAACTTAACCAATGAAACTATACTTTGAACTCTCAATTCCTCAAATGCACTCTTTGTTTACTATAGCCCTCCCAGCTGCATTTTCCCTCTGTGAAAGATTTCCCCTCTTCATTTTTGCTGAGGACTTGCATGTGACTTACCATGGTTAAAGACCCCAAACTGCAAATATTTGTTGATCCTGAATAACTCATTTTGCTGGAGAAATAACTGGCAGTATATTTGTTTTAGGTCAACAGCTGGAACATTTAGTAGTTCTATTTTACTGTTTTCTATAGGTGGACTAATTTACATTCCCACCAAGAGCACATATGTTCCCTTTTCTCCAAATCTTTGCCAACACTTGCTATTTCTTGTTTTTTGAAAACAGCCATTCTAACATGTATTTGGTGATACCTCAGTGTGGTTTTGATTTGCATTTCCCTGACGATTAGTGATGTTGAGCACCTTTTCACATATATGTTGGACATTTGTATGTTTTATTTGGAATATTCTATCCAGGTCCTCTGCCCATTTTTTAATTGGATTGTGTGGGGTTTTATTTGCTACTGAGTTGTATGAGTTATTTATATATTTTGGATATTAACCCTTTATCAGATATGATTTGCAAATATTTTCTCCCATTCTGTAGTTTGCCTTTTCATTTTGTTTGATGGTTTCCTTTGCTATGCAGAGGCTTTTTTTAGTTTGAGTAGTCTCACTTGTTTATTTTTGCTTTTGTTGCCTTTGCTTTTAGTGTCAAGTGCAAAAAAAAATTTTTTTAAATCATCACAAAGTCTGATTCAAGGAGCTTACTTCCAATGATTCCTTCAAGTTTTAGGGTTTCAGGTCCTTAATATAATTTGAGTTTATTTTTGTGGATGGTATAAGATAGGGGTCCAGTTTTATTGTTCTCTATGTGGTTATCCAGTTTTCCCAACATCATTTATTAAAGAGAGTATCCTTTCCTCATTGTATATTCATGGTTACTTTTCATTAAACAATTAACCATATATGTGTGGGGTTATTTCTGGGCTCTCTATTCTGTTCCATTGATCTATGTCTTTTTATGCCAGTGCAATATTGTTTTTGTCACTTAGTTTTATAATATCTTTTGAAATTAGGAAATCCAATACCTCCAGCCTTGTTCTTCTTTCTCAAGATTGCTTTGGCTATTCACGGTCTAAAATGTAAGGGGAAATTCTGGATTAAATACACAAAAAGGCATAACAATTAAAGCAATTCAGGAGCTGTGACTGAATTCTTACTTTATAAATATCAGTAAAAGACATTTTGTGACAGTTGGGGATATTTGAAAATGTACTATATATTGGATATTTTCTGAGATTGTTGCTAATTTTCTAATGTCATATAATGATATTGTGTTTATGTAGGAGAATGGTCTTATTCTTATGATATGCATATATAGATATACACAGAATTTTAGGGGGGAAGTGTCATGATGTCCACTTAATCACTCAGTGTCTGAAAAACAAACAAACTAGCAAACAAATAAATAAATTTATATAGCAGAGCAAGAGAGCTAAAGCAAAATTTAAAAGTTAGAGAATCTAGATAAAAGATAATTTTTATAAATCAGTGTAAACTTGAAATTTGTAAAATGAAAGCTAGGGAATAAAGAAGACACTGAAAATATATTAAGTTCAATGAGGACCAAATGTATACTTCACATTATATTGGATGGTCTTTATGAAAAAGCATTTTAAGGCAAAATTAGTAAAATGTTTCTATTGAAGCACACATGTTCATGTGTATCTCTCATATAATTTTACACTTGAAAATATCCTCTATAAAATATTCACACAATTTCTACCATATTTAATAGTCATCTAGTAATTATAAGGTAACCTAAACTTAATGTGTGACATAAATATATTTTAATTCTTTGCTCAGTACCAGATCTCTATTAAAAAAGCAAATCATAGCTACTGGTTGTAAAAAAGAGAAGTTGATCCTTACAGAAGATGTTCCTGTTTGTAGCAATAACATTGCACTGGATTCACAAGAACTAGTTTGATTTTCAAAAATGTCTTTATTATAAATAATTTTAGAGTAAATTTGCAAAGATAGTATAGTGTGTTCCTGTATCCAAAAATCTAATTTTCCCTATTACTATTTTACATGATAAATTTGTCACAATAAGCCAGTATTGACACATAACCATTATAATTAACTGAGGTCTATAATTTATTCAGATTTTTTAGTTTTTACCTAGTGTACTTTTTCTGTTCCAGGATCCCACCTAGGATCCCATATTACATTTAGTACTCATATTTCCTTAGGCTTCTCTTGGCTGTGACAGTCTACTAGACTTTCAAAAAAATTTTTTTAAATGACTTTGCCAGTTTTAAGCAGTAGCAGTAAGGTATTTTGTAGAAATTCCCTCATGGGGACATATCTAATGTTGTTCTCATTAGATTGGGGTTATGGGTTTTCAGGAAGAAGACCAGAGAGGTGAAGTGCCATTCTCATCAAATCATATCAAGGGCACATAGTATCAACATGCCTAATTACCACTGATATTGACATCGATCACCTGGCTGAGATAGTATTCATCAAGTTTTTCACTGAAAAGTTATGCTTTTCACCATTCTATACTCTTTGGCTGGAAATCACTCTGAATAGCCATGTTAAGAAGAAAAGAGGTTTGCTCCACCTCCTTGAGGGTAGTTTTACATAAATGATTTAGAATTTTTCTGCAAGGGAGATGTTTTTTTTATTTGTATTTATTTGGTTAGTCACAGAAATAATAATTATAAGAAACTACTACAAACAACTATACAGTGATAAAATAGACAACCTAGAAGAAATGGACAAATTCTTAGAAAGGTACAATCTCCCAAGACTGAACCAGGAAGTAATAGAAAATATGAACAGACCAATTACAAGTACTGAAATTGAATCTGTGATTAAAATACTCCCCAAAAACAAAGGTCCATGACCAGATGGCTTCACAGGTGAATTCCACCAAATACTTAGAGAACAGTTACCACCTATCCTTCTGAAACTATTCCAGAAACTTGCAGAGAAAGGAATACTTCCAAACAAATTCTATGAGGCCAGCACCACCCTGATACCAAAACCAGACAATGATACCACAAAAAACAAAATTACAAGCCAATAACACTGATGAATATAGATGCAAAAATCTTCAACAAAATACTAGCAAACTGACCCCAACAATACGTTAAAAGGATCATCTACCATGATCAAGTGGGATTTATCCCAGGGTATAAGGATTTTTCAATATCCACAAATGAATTAGTGTGATACACCACATTAACAAATTGAAGAATCAAAAGCAGATAATCATTTCAATAGATGAAGGAAAACTTCTGATAAAATTCAACATTCATTATGACAAAAACTCTCCAGAAAATGGGCATAGAGGGAACATACCTCAACATAATAAAGGCCATATATGACAAACTCACCACTAACATCATACTCAATGGTGAAAGGCTGAAAGCATACCCACTTAGATCAGGAACAAGACAAGAATGCCCACTCTTGCCACTTTTATTCAACATAGTTTTGGAAGTCCTAGCCATGGAAATCAGAGAAGAAAAAAATAAAGGGGATCCAAATTGGAAAGGAAGAAGTAAAACTGTCACTGTTTGCAGATGACATGATACCATACATAGAAAATCCTAAAGATGCCACCACAAAACTACTAGAACTCATCAATGAATTCAGTAAAGTTGCAAGATACAAAATTAATACACAGAATTCTGTTGCATTGCTATACACTAAGAGCAAAATGTCAGAAAGGGAAATTAAGGAAACAATCCCATTTACTATATAATCAAAAAGAATAAAATACCTGGGAATAAACATAGATAAGGAGGCAAAAGACCTGTGCTCTGAAAAAATATAAGATGCTGATGAAAGAAATTGAAGACAACACAGACAGATGGAAAAATATACCCTGTATTGGAAGAATCAATATTGTTAAAATGACCATACTACCCAAGGCAATCTACAGATTCAATGCAATCCCTATCAAATTAACAATGGCATTTTTTTTTTTTACAGAACTAGAACAAAAAATTTAGAAATTTGTATCGAAACACAAAAGACCCAAATAGACAAAAGAAGAATGGAGCTTGAGAAAGAAGAACGGAGCTGGAGGGAGTTCCCTGGTGGTCTACTGGTTAGGATTCAGTGCTTTCACTACTATGGCTGGTGTTCAATCCCTGGTCAGGGAACTGAGATCCCTCAAGCCGCATGGCATGGCCAAAAAAGAACGGAGCTGGAGGAATCACACTCCCTGACTTCAGACTATACTACAAAGCTACTATAATCAAAACACTATGGTACTGGCACAAAAACTGACATACAGATTAAAGGAACAGGATAGAAAGCCCCAAAATAAACCCACACACTTATGGTCAATTAATATATGACAAAGGAGGCAAGAATACACAATGGAGAAAAGACAGTCTCTTCAGTAAGTGGTGCTGGGAAAACTGGACAGCTACAATTTTACATATAATTTTTATTTATTTCTAAATTCTCCATAAGGACAGTGATGACACTTGAGCCATATCCAGCTCCACCCCACCACACCCTCCATGCCCAAGCATACCAACTCAGCATGACATAAGGTCCAGACAGATGAATGTGGCCAGGAAGACAGTACTCTCTCTCCCCATGTTCCAAGTAAAGGGCTTGGAACTTCCCTTTACTTGGAACATGGGGAGAGAGAGTACTGTCTTTTCAGAGGGGTAGGCAACTAGCATTTATCCTCTATTCTAGTTCTGTGTTGCAGAAGCTCTATTCTAGGCATAAACAGCTAAAGCTAAGATATCTGGGACTCTCTTCCTCCACCCAGCCACAGACACAGAGTAATTGTTCTACCCGAGTCATTCATGTTACCAGAGCTATGAAGCTCTTCCTGAGGAAACTGACTTTAGTTAGAACAGAGTTTGAGGAAGCTGGCTCTGAGTTAAGTCAAAAAGTTAACAGAACTTTAAAAAAATGAAAATCTGATGATAAGCAATTAGCCACCAGAGAAATGCAAATAAAAACCACCATCAGATACCCCTTCACATCCACTAGAATTAAAAATTCAGATAATAACAAGTTTTAATGAGAAAATGAAGAACCCAAATCCCTCATATACTGCTGGCAGAAATGTAAAACTGTGCATCTGCTTTGGAAAACAGTCTGGCAGTTTCCCTAAGCTTAAACAGAGCGTTATTTTATGACCCAGAAATTCCACTCCTAGTTATACTGCCCAAGAGAACAGAAAACAAAAATCCACACAAAACATGTACACAAATATTCATAGCAGCATTATTTGTAGTAGCCAAAAATATGGAATCAACCTGAATATTTATCAACTGAAGAATGGATAAATAAAATGTGGTATATTCATAAAATGAAATAGTGTTTGGCTATAAAAGTAAAGAAGTACTAATACAGGTTACAACCTTGATGAACCTTGAAAATATTAAGTAAAAGAAGTTAGTCACGAAATACACATATCATATGGGTGTGTGTTTGTGTGTGTGTATAAATCTATAGAGGTAAATCTATAGAGGCAGAAAGCAGATTCACCATTTCCTACGGTGGCCATGGTGGGGTTGGAGAGCGATGAGTGCGTGAGTGGGTATTAATGGCTGTTTCTTTTTTTGGTGGGAGAAGATGAAATATTCTAAAATTGATTGTGGTATCAGTATTGTACAACTCTGTGAATAAACTAAAAAATAGTGTATGCTTTAAATGGGTGAGTTTATGGTTGATGAATTATATCTCAATAAAGCTGTTATTTAAAGATTCATTTTACTATGCTAAATTTTCTAAATAATCATCTTTTATCCATTTGTTCAATAAATATTTACTGAATTCCTCTTACTACCCAAGACTGACCTAGGCATTGGGGCATTAATTTAAAGAAAATGTGTTTTTTCCCCAAATCAGCAGAGTTCTGTTCTATCAAGAAATAGATTATTCAATTTGCCAGCTCATTAGTCCCTTTTGAAAACACAACTTAGATTTATCATGGCAAAATAAGGAATACTGATATTTCAGTAAATTTTATGTCAAATTTTTATAGGAATTAATTTTATAAATTATGAAATAATGAGAATCTTTGTTCTTTTTCTAACATAATTATGAAATTCAAATTTAACTGGCATTTTTTATTAGGATTGGCTCTGAAGACAATATCATGTAAGAGGAACAGAGGATCAAATTTGTAAGTTGGTATTTTTAAATCCTCTATCTGAATCAGTCCAACTCCCTGAAATTTCTGTGTCAGATGACAAATGGATATTACACATGCTCAGACAACTACTCATGGTGACACAAGTCTTTCAATTTTCCTGTATCCCTGAGTTTTGACACTGCACAAAGGAAGAACTTTTCTGGAACTAAAATTCATAGTGAATAAAAGCGAAACAATATATCCCTGGTTAGAAAGGATACAAAATGTGACAGTATATTATTACACAAGTTGACTAAGATAATTATAGGTCTCTGAACAAATTCCTCAAACGAAAAGCACAGCATGATAGCTAAAGTGGGAAGTGCACTCAAATTAGAGACATTCAGCTTTAACTGCTGACTGTGGGAAGTAGAGTCACGCAATTTTTGAGGGAAAAGTGACAGACCAAAAAAAATGGTAACAAATATTACTGACCATTCATTACTCATACCTTGTTGGCTGGAATGTATTTAAATACTGGATTTTTGGAATATAACTTCATAGTTCCTCTCCAAATTAAGAATTTACAAATTCTTTGAGCAGGGTGTTTCTAGGACTATATTCTCGATAATATTATATCTTGAAGACAATAATTTCTCTTTACTTTGGCTACCACTCCAACATCCAAATAACCAGCATTTTATTTATTTGTTTATTTATTTATTTTAACATCTTTATTGGAGTATAACTGCTTTACAATCAAATCATCATCGTTAAAAACTAAACTTCTGCAAAAGCTAAATTACTGGTTTCTTGTTTATAAACATGCTCTTCTTCAATCTTTCTCAACATTGTCAGAATGATTGCTAAAATATGTACAAGTCATCTCCTTAAATTTTCAAAGGACTTTCTGTTTTTCTTAGAAGGAATGCAAACCCCTTACTATTCTCTACAAAGCGGTACATGAATTAACTTCTGATTTACTCCCTCATGATCTAGAGCTCCAGTCATACGAACTTCTTTGTGTTTCCTCAAAATTACTAAAGTTTTTTCTATTATTGGCTTAGCTCTGGTTCACACTGATTAGAATAATTTTACAGTATTTAGCACGATGGGATTTTTCTCTATTATACTGATATTTTTAGAGAACCAGCTTCTGGGTTTGTTGATTTTTTTTCATTGGTTTCTTCTTTTTGGTTTCATTGATTCCTGCTCTAATTTTTATTTCTATTCTATGGCTTACTTTGTGCTTAACTTGCTCTTCTTTTTTCTTGTTTCCTAAGGTTAAAGCTTGGATTATGATTGTAGATCTTTCTTATTTTTAAAATATAAACATTCAATGCTCCAACTTCCCCTTTAATCACTGCTTTTGCTGCATCCCACAAAATTTAAGTTATATTGTCATTTTTTTAGTTCAAAATATTTTTAATTTCTCTTGAGATTTCTTTGACCTCTGTGTTATTTAGAAGTGTGCTGTTTAATCTCCAAGTATTTTGGAATTTTCTTGCTATCTTTATGTTTCTAGTTTAATTCTATTGAGGTAAGAGAAGATATTTTGTATGATTTCAATTCTTTTCATTTTGTTAAGGTATGCTTTATGTCCCCAAATGTGGTCTCTCTTGTTTAGTGTTCCCTGTGAGTTTGAAAAGAACGTGTATTCCACTGTTGTTGCATGATATAGTCTAAAGATGTTGTATCAGTGTGTTCAGGCTGCTATAACAGAATACCTAGATCAGGTGGTTTATAAACAACAGAATTTTATTTCTTACAATTCTGGAGGCTGAAAGTCTGATAGCAGAGTGCCAGCATGGTCAGGTTCTGATGACAGTTGGGTTCTAATAAAGAGGTGAGGTCCCTCTTCATAATACATTGATGGTCATCTTCTCATTTTGTATGCACATGTCAGAGGGAGAGCAAGAGAATTCTCTGGGGCTCTTTCATAAGGGCACTAATCCTATTCATGAGGGTTCCACATAATCACCCCCCTCCCAAAGGCCCCACGTCTTAATATCATCATATTGAGGATTAGAATTTCAACATATTAATTTTTGGGGGGGGACACAAACATTTGGTTCATAACAGATGTCAGTTAGATACAGTTGATTGATGGTGATGTTCAGTTCAACTATGTCCGTATTGCCAGAAGCATGAGAGATTTTTTTTTTCTCTAAATTCACTGTGAGAAACTGATAGAGCTCCTGGAGGTAGAACTCAAAAAAATGTGGAGTCATACTAAAGAATCACCCTCCTCCCCAGAATTTTTAACTCTCAAACTTGTCCACGATGAGTCTCCATCAATTTGTTAATTATAGTTTAGGTTCTCCTGTCCAGGTACTGGTTCAGTGTTTTCTGCTGTGGTAAGTTGTGACTCTCTATCTACCTGTGTGTCTCCTCAATTTGGGGGAAAGTGGTTTGCCTTAAGACATTAGTCCTCTGATGGATCTAAAAAGAGGTGTTGATTTTCAGTTTCTTCAGCTTTTTTCTTACATGTACAGAAGAGATGAATTCCAAGTTTCTTATATGCCATGCCAGACTGGAAACCAGAAGTCAATCTTTAGTTATTCAAATGTTATATTCTCAGTAAAATCTTGATCATTCAGCATAAATTTATCACAGTCTGTGATAATCAACTTCATGTATTCATTTATTTATTATCTGTCTCCTCATCTAGGAGGTTAGTTCCCTCGAAGCAGAGATCTCAGGAAATTCAACCAGTGAATTCCCACAGAGTAAATGATTATAATATTTGTTTAAAAAAAAAATAAGAAAAAACGAGAAAGAAAACACAACATGTAAATGTAAGCGTGTGTGTGTATATACATATATGCATTTGTTGTCACATAATATATGACAGCAAAACTTTTAGACAAAATGAACTAAATATATAACAGGGGCAAATTAAATATGATGTAAAATATGATATAACCCTACCTTTGAATGCTATGCAAGCATTAAAATGCTCTTAGTAGATTTCTAGGAATTGACATGGGAGTTAAGAATATTCAGACATACCTCCAAGATATTGTGAGTTCAGTTCCAAACCACTGTGTTAAAGCAAATACAACAATAAAGCAGATCACACAAAGTTCTTGGATTCCCAGTGCATATAAAGGTTATGTTTATACTATACTGTAACCTATTAAGCGTGCAATAGCATTATCTCTAAAAAAATGCACATATTTTAATTAAAAATACTTTATTGTTAAAAAATGCTATCATCTTATCCTTCAGCAAGTCATAGTATAAAAGTAACATCAAAGATCACTGATCACAGATCACCACAACAAATATAATCATAATGCAAACGTTTGAAATATGGTGAGAATTACCAAAATGTCACACAGAGACACAAAGTGGGCAAATGCTGTTGAACAAATGGAGCTGATAGGCTTGCCTGATGCACAGTTGCCACATTCAATTTGTAAAAAAACAGTATCTGAAAAGTGCAATAGTGAAGCACAATAAAGTGAGGCACAATAAAATGAGGTGTGTCTATATTACCATGTGAAAAACAATACATTGCAGAAATACATATATAGTAGAAACACATTTCACTATAAATGGAAAATGTCAATATGTATGCATGTATATATATAATATATATATAATATATATGTGTATGTCAACATGCATATGTGTGTGCATGTCAGGAAGGATAAATAGCACACTCAAGTGTTAAAGCATGATGAATGTTAGGGATGGCTGCTTTAAATTTTTCTTTTGCACATTTCTATATCATTTGATTTTCAAAAATAATTTTCTACACTTATAATTAAAAACACGTTTAAATAAGAGGGAAATTTTGTTTATACTGAATTTAAAGCCTGAACCAAGAACTTCCCTTTTGTTAAGTAGACTCTTACTTGAGAACAAATACCGTATCAATATGATTTAACTCGTTATCTCCAGCTCCTGACACAGGGAACACCACAATATGAACTCTACAAATATTTTCAGAACATGTCAAACTTTCAAAAGCAACTTTCAGGGATTATACTGGAAATCATCAATACAAATCACCACTGGAGACCACCACTTAGAGTCTAAAATGGTACAATAATGTAGAGCAATAATATCTCTACAACAGGATTACTACAATAATCTATTCAATACTAATATGAACTGTCCATGTCATCAAGGTAAACACAAAAATTATCAATATTGCCACAAAAATAATTGAAGGAAACTTCACTGGATGCTCAAAAAGATGGGGTAGAAATATCAATAATCTGTAGAAATCTTGAAGCATACTTTATCTATAAGATTATCAGTATAGAATGTGATCCTGTCTGAAAAAGATGGTTACATAAATTATTTTCAGCTGGAATATTATTTTTCTTTCCTTCCATTCTTATTTTTTCTTTCTTTTCCCTCTCTCCTCTTTCCTCTCTCCCCTTTCCTCTCTTCGTTTTTCTCTCTTTCTCTCATTTTTGTCACAGTTCTCTGAAAACTTCAGAATCTGTTATTCATGATGTTACTGACGTTCTACTAACAGTTCCACCTGATTTATTCAGGTAAAATTCATGATGAAGGGAAATTATTTATGTAAGTTGAAAAAAAAGTACTTGACAAACTGTAAGAAGTTTTATATACAACAGAGTAAAACATAATTTAATTAGAAACAAAAAGTCTGTTTCCTAGAACTGTAGTCAAGTAAAGTTTTGAATTTAGGGGCCAGATGGTTGTATAAAATAGAACATATTTTACATTCTTTGGTAGCAACAAAGTAGCCTTAAATCAACTGGATCAGAGGTTCACTTTAATCAGGTCAACCAACAGTTGTTACATAAAAGCTGACTGAAATTCAGAAATTCAGTGAAATAAAAAAAAAAGTAATTTGCACTTTCCAACCTTCTACTGAGATAAGGCATATAACTTATTTCCCATTTCTCTCTTTAAAGAGTTGCTTATGTCATAGAAATTTACTGTGTTTTACAAACTAGAAATTTAAATAAAAATAATCAAATATAACCTGAAAGAATTAACAGATCAAATTTATTGAAATCCATGATGATAGAATGTTTACATATTATCAAAACTAAATCTACTTTTAACATTTCTCTTAATATAATGATTTGAAATGTGGTTGATAAACAATACTAGAGGAATCAACATTAAATAAGTAAAAAAGTAACTGAGAATTTAACTTAAAAGTCATTCTGAAAACATACTAGAATTCTTAAACTATTTCTTATTAAAACTTTTGAATTTTGAGTATTATCAATTGCCTTGATTTCCCTGACTTTGAGTTTATCCATATGACACTGGCAATGTAACTAAATAACTGTTGAAAATCTTCTCCATTTGAATATTTCCTCACTGTCAGTTATCATACTAGGCAAAAAGAATAAACTATTCATTCAGTTGATTCCCTCAATTTCCATTCTCCCCCTAGTAAGGGAAATCTGAGTTTTGTTATGCTTAGTGCTACCTAGCTAGCAAGAACATTTTACAGCCCCTCTTGTGGCAAGGACTAAATGTAGAATTCAATCCTGTTCAGCGGGATGTGAGGGAAAATTATACGTAAAATTTCTTAATCATATCCTTCATGGGAAGCTGCTTTCCTTTTTCCTCTTTCCTCCATTCTATGGGCTGAGGGTGAGCTGGAACTGGCTGTGCAGATGGAGATGATGAAGCAAGAGGGTAGAAAGAGCCTGTGTACCTGTATGACCTCCTGTAGCTGAGGTGTCCTGACCCATAAGCCACCTATCAGCTTAGACTTCTTTGTGCTTGAGAAAATGAATTTTACCCTGCTAAGACACTTATATTTGCTCTCTAATAAAGCAATTAAATAAATGTCCTAACTAATAAAAAAAGTGCATTTTAGAAATCTGCAAATGTGAGATCTGCAGCTCTGTTTAAATATTGTAATTGTAATTATTTTACCCCCATTACTGAAGAATATATGTTGTTAAAAATAAATGATGCTTTATTAAAATAGATTACATAATAGGATAACAATGTTCTGCTTTTATATAAATGTTGATGTTCAGATGCTTTGAAGTTTTTTTTTTTTTAACACCTAAATAAATATGCTCCTAAATTCAATCTATCATTTTTCTCTTGGTGACATTTGAGGCAGAAATATAAAGCATATTTCTGAAATAGACTTCATCAGTCCCTGCTCCCCAACCCAAACCCAGGGAATTCTCTCCCATCACCCTCTTCTATATGGCTGCACTCACCATCATGCACAACACTGAAGCATGAATAATCATGAATGTCAGGCAAACTCACATTACAATATTTGTTTTTATGGGCTCAGGGATCAGTTTCTGAGTTCTCTCACCACTCCTTTCCACTTCCCATTTCAAGCAGTCTGTGGTTACTATACCCACATGCAGGTAAACCCAAGTAGCTATCATGGTCTCTTAGACAGGGATAGGGGACCACTGATGAATTCCATGGGACACTGTGGGAGACAGGTTGAGTTTTATCTTCTCAGAATGAAATTACCTCTTTAAAATAAGATAACCTAAAATCAGATCTTGAAATGCACTGTCAAAGCCCTGAGCTTCAAGAAAATCAGACATTATAGATTATTCATCAATAATTTAGATAGTCCCTTTTGCCCAAATGTAAGGCATAGAAATGTCATATATATATGTAGAAATGTCATATATACTCTTATCTTTGACTTTTATGTTAAACACAACAAATTTTAAAAGAACAATAAATTGGAATGGGCCTGCTATGTTATTTGTGTTTTAACTCTGTTATATTACTCTGTATGAAGGGAATCCCAGAAACAACCTTCTGGGTCAGGATTCTCAACATTGTTCTCAGTGTTCTGAATCTCCAATAAGGAGGAGGATAGAAGGTAAGAGCAAGTGGTGAAGAAATAACTGCCCTCCAGTCATAACTTGTTATGAGAAATACATTCATATTTACAGCTTCAAAAAATGAAGAACATCTGCTTTATAAAAATATTTTATTTGAAGAAAAGGCTTAATGAGGTTTGACTGAATAAGAAACCTTTCTAGGACATTTCAAACATACTGAAATTGTAAATGATTCAGCTTGCTTATGATTAATTTTCTTTATAATTTGGGAATCAGTCAGGAAAGATAAAATTAATTAAATTTTCACCCAGTGCTTAGATTTGGTTCTCCCCTCTGAGTTCCCCAAACATAATATATATAACACCTTTATAATAGTAAATAAAATACCACCCTGTAAGTTTGTTTCCCCTACTGGCTGAGAGCTCCAAGACAGTCAACACCAAATAGGAATCATATTAGAAGTTGTGGTCCTTAACACAGCAGTTGCTACATATTAGGTGCTAAATCATTCTTAATGGAGTAATTAAAGTATCCAGTGTATATAATTTTTAGATTAAATATAACAAGTGTCTCCACATATGCATATATTAGAGCTGAGTTTCTATCTCAATCTGAGCCTTCACATAAAAATAGAGACACAAATGTCCACTGAACGTATAGGATACTATTGGGAAGTCAGCCAGCTCTACCCACCACCAGTCCCTCCCATCAGGAAACTTCCACAAGCCTCTTAAGATAGCCTCATCCACCACAGGGAAGACAGCAGAACCAAGAAGAACTACAATCCTGCAGCCTCTGAAACAAAAACCACATTCACAGAAAGACAGACAAGATGAAAAGGCAGAGTGCTATGTACCAGATGAAGGAACAAGATAAAACCCCAGAAAATCAAATAAATGAAGTTGAGATAGGCAACCTTCCAGAAAAAGAATTCAGAATAATGATAGTGAAGATGATCGAGGGCCTTGGGAAAAGAATGGAGGCAAAGATCAAGAAGATGCAAGAAATGTTTAACAAAGACCTAGAAGAATGAAAGAACAAACAGTGATGAACAATAAAATAACTGAAATGAAAAATACACTAGAAAGAATCAATAGCAGAATAACTGAGGCAGAAGAATGGATAAGTGACCTGGAAGACAGAATGGTGGAATTCACTGCTGCAGAACAGAATAAAGAAAAAAGAATGAAAAGAAATGAAGACGGACTAAGAGACATCTGGGACAACATTAAACATAACAACATTTGCATTATAGGGGTCCCAGAAGGAGAAGAGAGAGAGAAAGGACCCCAGAAAATATTTGAAGAGATTATAGTTGAAAATTTCCCTAACATGGGAAAGGAAATAGCTACCCAAGTCCAGGAAGCACAGAGTCCCAGGCAGGATAAACCCAAGGAGAAACATGCCAAGACACATAGTAATCAAATTGGCAAACATTAAAGAAAAGAAAAATTATTGAAAGCAGCAAGGGAAAAATGACAAATAACATACAAGGGAACTCCCATAAGGTTAACAGCTTATTTCTCAGCAGAAACTCTACAAGCCAGAAGGGAGTGGCATGATATACTTAAAGTGATAAAAGGGAAGAACCTACAACTACTATTACTCTACCTGGCAAGGATCTCATTCAGATTCAATGGAGAAATCAAAAGTTTTACAGATAAGCAAAAGCTAAGAGAATTCAGCACCACCAAACCAGCTCTACAACAAATGCTAAAGGAACTTCTCCAGGCAGGAAACACAAGAGAAGAAAAGGACCTACAAAAACAAACCCAAAAGAATTAAGAAACTGGTAATAGGAACATGCATATTGATAACTACCTTAAACGTGAATGGATTAAATGCTCCAGCCAAAAGACACAGGCTTGCTGTATGGATACAAAAACAAGACTCATATATATGCTGTCTACAAGAGACCCACTTCAGACCTAGGGACACATACA
>NC_041214.2:57446062-57449239 GCF_002837175.3 Physeter macrocephalus
GTTAAAATAAAGAATGTTACAAGAGACAAGGAAGGACACTACATAATGATCAAGGGATCAATCCAAGAATATATAACAATTATAAATATATATACACCCAACATAGGAGCACCTCGATACATAAGGCAACTGCTAACAGCTATAAAAGAAGAAATCGACAGTAACACAATAATAGTGGGGCCCTTTAACACCTCACTTACACCAATGGACAGATCACCCAAACAGAATATTAATAAGGAAAAACCAGCTTTAAATGACACAATAGACTAGACAGATTTAATTGATATTTATCGAACATTCCATCCAAAAACAGCAGATTACACTTCTCAAGTGTGCACGGAACATTATCAAGAATAGATCACATCTTGGGTCACAAATCAAGGCTCAGTAAACTTAAGAAAATTGAAATCATATCAAGCATCTTTTCTGACCACAACTCTATGAGATTAGAAACCAATTACAGGGAAAAAAACGTAAAAAACACAAACACATGGAGGCTAAACAATACGTTACTAAATAATCAAAAGATCACTGAAAAAATCAAAGAGGAAATCAAAAAATACCTAGAGACAAATGACAATGAAAACACGACAATCCAAAACCTATGGGATGTGGCAAAAGCAGTTCTAAGAGGGAAATTTATAGCTATACAAGCTTACCTTAAGAAGCAAAAAAAATCTCAAATAAACAATCTAACCTTACACCTAAAGGAACTAGAGAAAGAAGAACAAACAAAACCCAGTTAGCAGAAGGAAAGAACTCATAAAGATCAGAGCAGAAATAAATGAAATAGAAACAAAGAAAACAATAGCAAGGATCAATAAAACTAAAAGTTGCTTCTTTGAGAAGATAACAAAACTGATAAACCATTAGCCACTAGTAGAGAAATGGACTTGAGGGAGGGGGAAGGGTAAACAGGGACAACGTGAGAGAGTGGCACCGACATATATACACTATCAAATGTAAAACATATAGCTAGTGGGAAGCAGCTAATGAAAACACGACAATCCAAAACCTATGGGATGTGGCAAAAGCAGTTCTAAGAGGGAAATTTATAGCTATACAAGCTTACCTTAAGAAGTGCATAGCACAGGGAGATGAGCTCGGTAATTTGTGACCACCTAAAGGGGTGGGATAGGGAGGGTGGGAGGGAAGGAGACGCAAGAGTGAAGAGATATGGGGATATATGTATAACTGGTTCACTGTGTTATAAATCAGAAACTAACACACCATTGTAAAGCAATTATACACCAATAAAGATGTTAAAAAAAATTAAAAATAAAATAAATAAATAACAAGAGTTATTATAAGGACAAGAAAATTTTTTTTTCTGTTTTTGTGTATCTATATGAGATGATGTATATTCACTAAACTTACTGTGGTAATCAGTTCATGATGCATGTTAACTCATATCATCATGCTGTATGTCAACTATACCTCAATACAGTGCTGTATGTCAACTATAGCTCAATACAATGAGAAGAAAAAAAAATCCATTAGCCAGACTCATGAACAAAAAGAGGGAGAGGACTCAAATCAAAAAATTAGAAATGAAAAAGGAGAAGTTAGAAAAGACACTGCAGAAACACAAAGCATCCTAAGAGACTACCACAAACAATTCTATGCCAATCAAAAGGACAACTTGGAAGAAATGGACACATTCTTAGAAAGGTATAACCTTCCAAGACGGAACTAGGAAGAAAAAGAAAATATGAACAAGTAATGAAATTGAAACTGTGATTAAAAATCTTCCAACAAACAAAAGCCCAGGACCAGATGGCTTCACAGGTGAATTGTATCAAACATTTAGAAAAGAGCTAACACCCATCCTTCTCAAACTCTTCCAAAAATTGCAGAGGAAGGAACACTCCTAAACTCATTCTATGAGGCCACCATCACCCTGATACCAAAACCAGAAAGAGATACTACAAAAAAAGAAAATTACAGACCAATAACACTGGTGAATATAGATGCAAAAATCCTCAACAAAATACTTGCAAACAGAACCCAGCAACACATTAAAAGGATCATACACCATGATCAAGTGGGATTTATCCCAGGCATGCAAGGATTCTTCAATATACACCAATCAATCAAAGTGATACACCATATCAACAAATTGAAGAATAAAAACCATATGATCACCTCAATAGATGCAGAAAAAGCTTCTGACAAAATTCAACACCCATTTATGATAAAAATTCTCCAGAACATGGGCAAAGAGGGAACCTACCTCAACATAATAAAGGCCATATACGACAAACCCACAGCAAACGTCATTCTCTATGGTGAAAAACTGAAAGCATTTCCTCTAAGATCAGGAACAAGACAAGGATGTCCACTATCACCACTATTATTCAACATAGTTTTGGAAGTCCTAGCCATGGCAATCAGAGATGAAAAAGAAATAAAAGAATACAAATTGGAAAAGAAGAAGTAAAACTGTCACTGTTTGCAGATGACATGATACTATACATAGAGAATCCTAAAGATGCCACCAGAAAACTACTAGAGCTAATCAATGAATTTGGTAAAGTTCCAGGATACAAAGTTAATGCACAGAAATCTCTTGCATTTCCATACACTAATGATGAAATATCTGAAAGAGAAATTAACGAAACACTCCCATTCACCATTGCAACAAAAAGAATAAAATACCTAGGAATAAACCTACCAAGGAAGACAAAAGACCTGTATGCAAAAAAATTATAAGACACTGATGAAAGAAATTAAAGATGATACCAACAGATGGAGAGATATAGCATGTTCTTGGATTGGAAGAATGAACATTGTGAAAATGACTCTACTACACAAAGCAATCTACAGATTCAATGCAATTCCTATCAAATTGCCAATGGCATTTTTTATGGAACTAGAACAAAAAATCTTAAAATTTGTATGAAGAAACAAAAGACCCCGAATAGCCAAAGCAGTCTCGAGTGAAACAACGGAGGTGAAGGAATCAGACTTCCTGACTTCCGACTATATTACAAAGCTACAGTAATCAAGACAATATGGTACTGGCACAAAAACAGAAATATAGATCAATGGAACAAGATAGAAAGCCCAGAGATAAACCCACGCACATATGGTCAACTAATCTATGACAAAGGAGGCAAGGATATACAATGGAGAAGGGAAGGTCTCTTCAATAAGTGGTGCTGGGAAAACTGGACA
>NC_041214.2:57449289-57478321 GCF_002837175.3 Physeter macrocephalus
TCCACCTCCTAGAGTAATGGAAATAAAAACAAAAATAAACAAATGGGACCTAATGAAACTGAAAAGCTTTTGCACAGCAAAGGAAACCATAAACAAGATGAAAAGACAACCCTCAAAATGGGAGAAAATATTTGTAAATGAATCAATGGACAAAGGATTAATCTCCAAAATGTATAAAGAGCTCATACAGCTCAATATTAAAAAAAAACAACCCTATCCAAAAATGGGGAGAAGACCAAAATAGACATTTCTCCAAAGAAGATATACAGATGGCCAAGAGGCACATGAAAAGCTGCTCAACATCACTAATTATTACAGAAATGCAAATCAAAACTACAATGAGTTATCACCTCACACTAGGTAGAATAGGCATCCTCAGAAAATCTACAAACAACAAATGCTGGAGAGGGTGTGGACAAAAAGGAACCCTCTTGAACTGTTGGTGGGCATGTAAATTGATACAGCCACTAGGGAGAACAGTATGGAGGTTCCTTAAAGAACTAAAAATAGAATTACCATATGATCCAGCAATCCCACTACTGGGCATATACCCAGAGAAAACCATAATTCTAAAAGACACATGCACCCCAATGTTCATTGTAGCACTATTTACAATAGCCAGGTCATGGAAGCAACCTAAATGCCCATCAAAAGATGAATGGGTAAAGAAAATGTGGTACATATATAGAATGGAATATTACTCAGTCATAAGAAGGAAAAAACTGGGTCATTTGTAGAGACGTGGGTGGATCTAGAGACTTTCATACAGAGTGAGGTAAGTCAGAAAGAGAAAAACAATATCATATATTAACACATATATATGGAACCTAGAAAAATGGTACAGATGAACCTGTTTGCAGGGCAGAAATTGAGACACAGATGTAGAGAACAAACGTATGGACACCAAGGGGGGAAAGCGGCGGGGTGGTGGTGGTGGTGGTGTGATGAATTGGCAGATTGGGATTGACATGTATACACTGATGTGTATAAAATGGATGACTAATAAGAACCTGCTGTATAAAAAAATAAATAAAATTAAATTTAAAAAGAAGAACCAGTGGAGAAGTTGATGAGCCTCTCCATGACAACTTCCCATCTTTCCTGTCTTCAGTAGGTATAAAGAAGTGATTTGGAGTAAAAGTTGCTCATAACTGCCACTCAGAGAATCCCTGAGCACCCACCATTATTCTTGGTTACAGGTTAAATAGAATTTTATGGTGAAGCAGCCTATTAAAAATGAAAGAAATTTTATTTTGGACTTTGAAATATAGCCACCTATCATGAAATTAATTGTATATATCCTATCTCTACAAAACGACTTCATTTAAAACTCATTAAGTATTTCATCCTGTTAAATATATAAGTGGCACATAAATAATAATTCAGGATGGTTTGAGTATTTTACAAATAATATTAAGTAATCATACTCCCTGAGGTTAACTAAATTCCTTCTACCACATAAATCTTTCAACCCAACACTTTGACTTCAAACCACAGTCCTCAGTTAGCCAATTTAACATCCATCCAGAACAAAGGTTCAGAGCCTCTCTCTTATACTTAACAACTAGTCTTCAGTCTTCATGAAAAAACAGGGGAAGACATGCTCCTTTCTGTTCTGTAGCCTTAAGTCTATTTGACATTGACCATAAAGAAATTGCCGTAAGCATTCTGATCTTCTATTTAACATCTTGATCTTCTGCAAGATATTTATAAGATGTGTAACTAATGAATATTTCCTGGTCCTTTTTAAGATATTTTGGAAAATCAGTTATCATTTTTCGCTTTTTATTTGAAACAACAGCAGCAAAAATAACAATGACAACAAAGCAGCCACATAAAATCAATTCTTAAACACCCTTAAATGTAAATAGTTCCTAAAAAATAGCAAGATCTAATTTGTTTTCTATTACAGGTGATATTCCTGCTTTTTGCAACACTTCAGTTTAAGCCCATTTGTTTTATTCTAAACTGTATTGTGCTTTCCTGTAAGTACTAAACGATGCCAATAGGGCCAGCAGCAATTGGCACTTAACAAAACTCTTTGTAATACTGTACTATGCCACTTGCTACTAGTGCTATGTTTTATCTAGAGGAGATTAAGAGAAGGTGCCAAAATCCTATTATGAAGTAGTAGAATTTCAGCACCTAATTCCCAAATGCTACTATCAACATAAATTCACGGGCTGTATGTTTCCATAACTGTCTGCCAGGCACTGAAACTGATACAGCATCTCTCATGTGAATTCCATGAACAAGTGACTTCATGGACTCAATTAGCTACAGATGATTATGTATAAAATTTCTGCTCATTAGTAAAAGGTGTCAACTTCTGCTATAAGATCTCCTAGTTAGAAAATTAACATAATTTTGTCACTTATCGTGTGCACTTCCTACACATGAAAAATAATTTGAGGTCACATTTTTCACAGCCTGCTCAGTGGCGCCAGAAAAATTATACATACTTGCTTGGCTCCACACTATTACATATTTAGGATTTTGTATCTTAAGCCAAGACACTCAAGTCAACTAAGAGTCTTTATATGTATCCAGCGTCAGCTAAATATTCCATTTGTACAACAGTTACTTTAAATTTTAACACTCTTTTCCAGTCTGAATTTCTATCATTGTCCCCTATAATCTCAAGTGATCACCTTATCTTGTACAATCCGGATCAAATAAAGACTATTTGGCATGAACTGCACAATTTCACAACCCTACATCTACAATTTTTTTCTGAAAGGGTATCTATTGTTTTCTACGTCCTGATATTCTCAGATGAGGAACCATACTTTTTCCTTTCCAAGGCTAGCCTGTTACCCTTCATCTATTCACAGTGCTATTTGTTTTGCATTCTCAGGAAACATTCTCAACACTTGTCTCTATACTGAATATTTCTCTCTCCAATGGTACCTTCTCATCAATTTTTAATTCCTCTAGGTGATTTCCATTCTAAAATAACATTGTTTTCTGAAATTTTTCTATAATATTTAACAGCTGTACTTTATTATTATTTTAATAATAATAGTGGCTAACAAGGAACCATCATCCATTGTTTCTATTCTTTCTCCTTCTTTATTATTGCATCATGTTACAGATATATTTCTTCCAACATTCCGCTTAGTACGGGTATATTAATATTGTTAAAAAACTTTACTACTGTGGAATTTTTTTAAACTAGCAGTGTTTAGAACAGATAAGAAGGAAAAAAGACTGAAATCAGGAAAATTAGAACAATGTTACACAGCTACTTGGTGGAAGACAAAGGTTGTAAGGCAACTTGTTTTTTTTTTTTTTTTCAGTTTAATTGTGATTTTTATAGGTCTGATTTTCTTTGTCTTTATCTTGTTTGAGGTCCCCATAACTTCCTCTAGTTGATGTCTTTCTCAAAATTTGGGAACTTGTGGACATTACTTTTTATTTTCCCCAAAACTTTCTGCACCATTTACCTCTTCTGAGTCTCTAATTGCATGTATGTTAGAATAATATAGTTCTACAGGTCACCAAATTTGATTCAATTTTTTTTCAGTCTTTTTTTTCTTTTTCAGACTGAATAGCTGTTATTCATTATTTTAAATTTTGAATAACCCTTTCTAAGAGCTCTGCAATCACCTGTTAAGCAAATTCAGTGTTGCTGCTGCTGCTGCGGTTGCTGTTGTTGTTGTTGCCATTTATTTCAGATATTGTACTTTTTAGTTCCAGAATTTTCATTGTAATTGGTTCTTTTCTGGGTTCTTTATCTCTGTTGATAATCCTAATCTGTTTGCTCATTATGGTCTCTTTGCCTTTAATATTTAAGCATAAAGAGTTAAACATATAAATAGAAATAGAGGTACAGAAAGAGACAGAGATAGAGGGAAGGGGAGACACACACACAGAGTGAGAGAGAGAGATTATTATATAATAGCTGCTCTAAAATCTTCAGTTGCTAATTTGAACTCTGGATTATTTTAAGTTTTCTGTTTTTGCCATGAGTCCAGTAATTTTAGATTTTATGATGAGCATTGTAAATGATAGATTGTAAGGAGTCTGTGTTCTATGATTTCCTGAAAAGGGTATTGATCTTTTTTTTTTTTTTTTCCCCTGGCAGAAAGTTAAAATTCCTTAGTTTAACAGCATGGTCCTTACTTTATGATGTGATCTTTTTTTCTAAATAATGGTTTTCTGGAGTCTCAGCTGAACACCCAACATCCGAAATGCTTAGTGAGGTGTCCTCTCTCACAGACTAGGCTGACCTTCACCATCTCTGAGAACTCTGTGATCTCTGATACCTCTCTCTGTTTAACTCTCATTTTAACAGGACCCACTCTTGATAGGGTTCATGCAAGAAGCAACCAAATGCTTGGCGAGGACCTGCAAGAAACTAACATGCAGACTTCTGTCCCAGCCCCTTATTCTTCTGGTGCCCTGCTGCCCCAATTCTAATTGTATTGGTAGCCCCAATTTCTGATCAGTCTCTGCCTCCTCAGTTCATTAAGGCCACTGTTCTCTGTTTGGACTTCAAATCACTAGGTCACAGTCCAAAATCTGACCACAGGAAGAAGGCACAGGTAAATGTGGGCCAACATTGCTTTTGTCCTGACTCAAAGGACAAAGAGCTAAACAAACTATTTAGTTTTACTTCTTTTCTAACGTCTAAATCTCTTGCCTTATATATTTTGTCTGGCTTTATACTGGATTACACTGACTATATTTTCACTATAGTTAATTAATCATAGCCAGAATAGAAAGATCCTTAAAATTTCTCCTATTTTGACTAAGAAAGTGAGGAATGACAGTCATTTCAGATTAATATTCTTTAAAATATCATGGACTATCTTGTCCAATAGTTCCCTGTATATAAAAAAATATGAGTTCCCTATCTAGACTGTTACCTGTTGCTGACTTACAGTCTATTTTTAAAACTTGGTGAGATAGAAATGCAAATAAATTGAACTTTTCTTTAAAAAAAAATATCATGGACTAGATTTACATTTGAACTGGAAGTGGAAAAGATATATGACAGTAGGAAAAGTAATATGGAGGTTTATTTGACAATTTTGATGCAGTTGACAAGAAGTAAATGACCAATGAGTTTAAGTAAAATCTTGAATAACAAAAATATTTATGTATATATACATATATAAAATGGTTGAAAAATGAAAATTCTTGAAAAATAGTTTGTCCTATTTGAGGGTTAAAAATAAACTAGGTTTAACCCTTAACTTTTGATTATCCATGACATCATTACTCATAGTTAAGATGCATCAGGGAACTATAACTAGAATTGTACCTAAAAAAAGTGACTGATTATCTGTTAATGTTTATTTTTTATGGAGGAAATTTTCAAGAGTGTATAAACAGTCCTTATCAAATAATTAAGAGGAGGCAATTGAATTCCACTGATAAAATGTAACCAGAGTGGTAAAGAAGAATGTTTGGAGGCACACAGGTTCTAGTGTTCTTTACCTAATCCAAGATATCATTCCAAAATCTTTGTTCTCACTTCCTTAATCTAATCCAGGAATTAAAGTAATACCATTATACAGCTCAAGAATAAATTATTGGGTAAATTTAAATCTATATACTAAGAGCTAATTAGTTAACTTTAATTATATCCAATTCAGGAAAATATACCCCAGGGTTTGTTAGCATCCAAATGGCTTTAAACAGAAGAGCACATGCTAAAGGTAACTACAGGACATATTTTAACTATCACTGTTTTAATATGTACTACAGAGCTCATTAATTACAATAATTTTTCAGTGTTAAAACAAGTGATGTTTCTGATATGTAGCTGGTAAGAATTTTACAGGCACTTTATTCTTGATAGGAATGGGAGTGTCCAACACTGTTAGAGTAGCACGCCAGGTCAAGAAAACCATTTGTGTCCTCCTGAAAAATAAGGTGGATTCTGTTTCCTAATGTGACAGGAGAATTAGCTCATCTGCCATGAAGTAATTTCATTTGTTTTCAAACATGTCGTTTGTGCAATGGAAAGTGGAAGTTCTCTAAATTTACAAGAACACTTGTATGAAAGATTCTATACCTGCTTGCTAAAATAATAATAATAATAATTTACCCTTGTGTAATGATTTCCACGTAAGTAGTGAAACTCGCTCTCACTGTTATAAACTACTTGGTAACAAGGATATAAAAGAAGATACAGCTTAAATCAACCTCTAATTATCTGAGGTTACAGATATTATTTTTCAAAAAGAACATGACAATAATTTAAAGAACAGATGGGCTTAGTATGATTCTCAAGCATCCTGTTTTTATTCTGAATTATATTTTGAGGAATGCACCCATGTGAAGATCATAGACTTCCATATGCTGTAACCAGTTCCATTCTGCAAGAATCTAACTTTCTTTCTTCAGGTTTAAGCAGGCTCAGACTTCAAGGACCAAATAAACATAGATTTTATTGTATGACTTTGCCCAGTACTTAATAAAAAAAAAGATAATTGTGAATCATACTACTTATCCTACATTAGAATGAGATGAAACACACTTGTCAAATATAAAATTGCTGCATTTTTCCATTTTAGCTGATATGAATAGATTCTCAAGAATAAAATGAATAAAGTATAAAAACTATACCTCAACCCAAATCAATACTGAATTTAAGAACATTGTGTATGTATAGACAAAAATCTACACTGCCTATGTTATTTTTTACAAAAATCATAGCTAAACTACATGATATCATAAGTACCATGAGTCTAAGCAATGCATTACGTTTATATTTTTATTTAAAAGGTTTAAAAACTTCCAATGTAAATGTTACATAATGGGACAAATAATGTACACCTAGCTGTGGAAATACTTAATTATAAAGTGCAAACTTAACCATGTTCCATGATTTTATATCTCATGATGAATCTTACCATTCATGCTTCATAATTTAAAAAATAATGTAAATACCAAAAAGATTTTCTAATCTACTATGTAAAAAAGGCAACTCCAAAATCACTAAACACATTTCAAAACCGAATCCTCTTAGTTATTTGAAAAAACTAGAATCTGATGTTATAAGTCATTTTAACAGGGACTGACCTCTTTTAGTTTTGTTTAATTACAACCCATCAGAAAATGATTTATCAAAATATATGGGTCAAACTTGTATGATCTGCCACATTCCAGCTTCATTACAAATGCATGTCTATAGTCAGTCACCCTTTGTCTGGACCTCGAATTACACAGGATTCTAAGCACCACAGCTGGAATAAATGGAGTACTTGTTCCTTGGCCCCAGCTCCATTAAAAGAGAAATGTTGCAATGTATTATGAAAAGACAATGTAATGGGTATTTTATAAACCAAGTCTGTCCTCGCAGTAATCCAGGCCATAGATAATTAAGCAGATCTGGTCCTATTAGTTCTCTCCTCTAGTATTTTTTCCAAAGAAGACATACAGATGGCCAAAAGGCACATGAAAAGATGCTTAACATTGTTCATCATCAGAAAAATGCACATCACAACCATCAGAACGACTATCATCAAAGAACACAAATAACAAATGTTGGTGAAGATGTGGAGTAAAGGGAATCCTCATACACTGTTGGTGGGAATGGAAATTGGTGCAGCCACTGTGGAGAACAGTATGGAGGCTTCTCAAAAACTAAAAACAGAACTACCATATGACGCAGCAATTTCCTAGCTGAAAAAAAAAGAAAAACACTAATTCAAAAAGATACATGTACCTCAATATCCACAGCAGCATTATTTACATTTGCCAAGATATGGAAGCAACCTAAGTGTCCACTGACAAATGAATGGATAAAGATGTGGTACACACACACACACACACACACACACACACACACACACACACGCACACAGTGGAATTCTACTCAGGCATATATAAAAGAATGAAATTTTACCATTTGCCACAACATGGGCGGACTTGGAGGGCATTATGCTATGTAAAGTAAGTCAGACAGAGAAAGACAAATACTGTATGATATCACTTATTTGTGGAATCTAAAGCAAACTAGTGAATATAACAAAAAAAAAGAAACAGACTGACAGATATAGAGAACTAGTGGTTACCAGTGGGGAGAGGGAAGCAGGAAGGTATTAAGAGGTACAAACTACTAAATATAAAATAAATAAACTACCAGGATATATTTCACAACACAGGGAATATACCTAATATTTTATAAATGGAGTATAACCTTTCAAAATTGGGAATCACTATGTTGTATACCTGAAACCTACAAAATATTGTACATCAACTATACCTCAATACAAAATAAAGACTAAGAGGAAACAAACAAAAAGATTATCCTTCCTTTTAATTTTATTTGCAACTTCATCAAAGATCCATTGATTATATTTGTTTGGATTTAATTCTGGACTCTATTTTGTTCCATTGGTTTACGAATCTATACTTTCATCCATACCACACTGTCTTGATTACTATAGTTTTAAAATAAATCTTGAATCAGATATTATGAATCTTCCAAATTTGTTTTTATTTGTCTCTTTGTTTTGAGTCATTTTGACTATTCCAGTTTCTCTAACATGTAATCTAAATTTCAGAATAAAATTTAAAACAATAATTTATCAGCCTAAGTAAGAGTAAATTTCAGGAGGATAACCAAACGCAAAAATGATTTGACTTAATGTATTACAAAGAATTCTGATTCTCTAGAATATTCCTCCTGGATCTGCCCTTCTCCATATATGGATCTGGCCTGAGGAGGGCCTTCCAGAAATGACAGAAGTGCTTCCAGACATCATATCAAAATATGCTTACTTTCAAAAGGAAGAGCTTTTTTTCCCCAACTCTGAAAATATATCCTGGGCTTTACTCTGAACCAATTCAGCTGAATTTCCTATAAGGGTGAAGGGGTTACAGTGATTTTCTTGGTTAATCAAAGTCTATCTATATAGTTGAGGGTAGTATCAAGATACATTAAAACTTCAGGCAACATTACAGTAGGATAGAAGTGAAAAGATGCTATGAGTTGGGGTGAAAAAGTAAAAAAAAAAAAAAAAAAAAACTATGTCTATTATGAGTGGTCAGACTAGATTATTTTCACATTTCCAGATTGTGAATCTTCAATACTAGGGTACTGTGATGTCATTGATGGGGGGGTGGGGGGGTGGAGGGGAAGAGGAAATTTAAACTTTTGTAAAAACAAGAATACACAGGGAGACTAAACTGTGATATTGTGAAACACTGAAAGACCATTCTGAAATTTAAGTTAGCATAATATGGAGGGTGGTAGACTTAGAAATAATATACATATATAAAAACACATAAAAACACATTTCAACACATTATTATTATTATTATTATTTTTTTTTTTTTTGTGGTACGCGGGCCTCTCACTGTTGCGGCCTCTCCCGTTGCGAAGCACAGGCTCCGGACGCGCAGGCTCAGCCGCCATGGCTCACGGGCCCAGCCGCTCCGCGGCATGTGGGATCTTCCCGGACCGGGGCACGAACCCGTGTCCCCTGCATCGGAAGGCGGATTCTCAACCACTGCGCCACCAGGGAAGCCCTACACTTTTTTTTTTTTTCAACACATTATTGATCTCCAAAGTGTATGAGGCAATAAGATTTTGTAAATAAATTAATGTTACCACTATTATACAGGGGTATTTATCACTTGGCGCTTGATGTGAAGATTTAAATTTAAATACTAGAAAAGTCTTTAATGTATAAAATAGTTAAGCTGATAATTTAAAATAAGATTATAATTTTAGCTCTCAAATATTTAACCCAAAGACAAGTACACAGAGCCAGTAATTATCTTCATCTCATAAATTTTTGTTGACACAATTTAATAGGATGTGTTTTCCTTTGCTTTGTTTTCAAAGTTACGTGTTTGGGAAATATGCTAAACATTGGGTTCTATTCATGTTAAACTTTTGAATAAATAGTTGCCTTCTAAAAACTGCCAAACACAGGAAGTGTTTATATATTTTTACTTCTGGGATTCTGAAAACCATTTGACACATACATATTTAATTGCAACTGCATATTGTTTGGAACCTTGGGAGCAAAAATATATGTTAATTGCATAAAAAGCCTGCATAAAAACTGGATATAAAATGAAAATCCTGAAGGTCTAAGATGCTGCCAAGAACCTAGAGAAATTTTGAGAATTAGCAGCATGGACATAGTTATTATTCTGTGCAATCATTATTTCCAAGCTATGCTTAAATTAGTTTATGTGGTAAATAAGTAGTGATAAAATAGAAAAATTACCCAAAGATAAAGAAGAAAAATCTAAGAACTCTAGATAACTTTGAATTCAGTTATATTCTTCAGTAATGATGGGATTTATTGTTCATTTATATTTCTTTTCTAAATGTTCATTTATATATCTTTTCTAAATGTACAACAGATCTACAAATGCAAAGAAAAATATTTAGGAAAAGGAAAGGGGAAGAAAAAACTTGTATAATGGGAAAAACTTTTAGTCTGTTAATAGTAGGTCACTAAATATTTACTGGGAAACAAAGTCCTCAAAGTATAGAAGGGATTATAAGATACCATCTCTTTACTCCTAGGCACAAAATAGGACAGAAGTTCTTTGATTTCACATATCGGATTGTGGGAAGTCCAGGAAAATGCAGAGGGAATATACTTGTAAATTGATTCAGTTCTGCCCTGGAGTTGAAATTGATGAAGTTCTCTGGGTCCTTGCTAGAAATCCAATTTATATATACAGTATTTACAAATATAAAGGAAAATCTCAATGTTGAAACTCAGAGTTCATTTTTTCCAATGTTTTATTCAATTCTGAACATTTTGTCTGATTAAATAAGCAAAGTTAGAAATGATCTCCAGAACTGATATATAATTTCCAATATAAGTCCTCTTGCTAGGTAAGATCATTTTAAGTTGTTGTGATACATCTGTTGTGTAAACACTGTGAGCTGACACTGGGAACACTGTGTCATTTAGTGAATTGAGTAATCCACAGCAAGATGTCAATGTCTATGTAAGACTAGTACTCTTAGTAATTATTGTCTGGCTATAATGCCTTGAACACACGAAATGTGTCATATCCAACCACAATTGAAAATTTCAGATTCATTTACAGAATCATTTGAACACTTTCAACTGGTATTACAACAGATACCAGAGGGGGAAAATAACAACAAAAAATATCCTTTGAAACCTTCCAAATGCAAAACTCATCTGATCATGCTTAAGAAATTGTTTTCTTTTCTTTCCTTGGTAGGATTAATCTGAGCAGCATTGCAGAACTTCTTGTATAGTGTATATTTTCTACAAATAAAGGAAAATATGAAGAACTTGCCCATTTTTATCTGCATATTCACTCAACATATATTTATTTCACACCTACTTTATGCCAAGTGTCTTTACCTGCTATTAATCTGAGATGAAATAACACAGTATCTACCTTCAATTGACTCAAAATTTAGTGGAACCAACACTGTGGTAAACTGCAATTATAACAGCATATTATCAAAGTTTCTTCGACAGGTAAAGGATATACCCAAAGCCCAGAGTATGACTATCTTGAATAATTTTCAGAGGATTACTACTAACTGAAAGATTAGTAAGAGTAGGAAATAGCCTAAATAAGAGTGATGAGAAAAGACATATTTCTCTGGTCTGAACACTAACAATTGGAGCAAAGAGATAAGGTGAACCATGGAACATTCAGATATTTGAAAGTTACCATATAGATCTGGAATGTAAAAGGCTTTGAGAAGGGTGAAAAATACTACACAGGAATTCTTGTCACTTAATCAGAGATTATGACATAAAAAGTATTCTTACAAAGTGTTCTAGGAAACTAAAGCTGTGCATTAAGGGCAGAGAGATCTAGTGAATTATTATGAACTAACATTTGCAATTTAGAAGAAGAAGAGTGTTAATGGAGAAATAACTGGAGGGGGTAAATGCGTTGTAAAACTTAGGAGAATATGTCATTATTTGGGTGCAGAATGATAGTTTGAATTGAGTTGGTTTTTATGTGGATACAGAGAACTGGATAATTTAGAGAGGAATAAAATGAATATGGTTATTCACTGAGATACCAAAAAAGGAGAAAAAGGACAACATTTGGGGATGAAGATAAAGAAGTCACCTTCATCAGCTGTGCTTCTCTCAAATTCACAACTATATGAAGATCCTTTTGACATATTCTCCCTTCTCCATTTTCTCTTTCCTTTTTCCAGAACTCTTATTACTTGAATGTTATCTTTCTTGGCTAATATTTTAAATTTAATATTTTATCTACTATTTATCTTATGATACCTTTTGATGATTATACAACCTATTGGAAATAATGAAATAACAGTTATTAGATTGATGCTTCTGAAAAATATGAGAATATCATGACTATTTACTGTATATAAAGCTATCACATTCAGGCAGAAATATGCCTTGTTAGAAGCACCGGTCAAAGATTACTTACTGTCCGTTATATTTACGTAGATATTAAAGTGCCCCCCAAAGTGTTAAATACTGCATATAGCAATGACAAGTAAAACGCTTAAAAAATTATTTCCTGGACACCTATTTGCAGTTACATCTTCTCTTACATTGAAATAATTTTCTGATTCTTTACTTCACTCTCCATATACTTAGCAACACTTAACAAAATTTTAGAGGTCCATTTTTATAACACCAAACAAAATCAAGAGCAAAACATGAACATACTTAAAGAAACATATGCAGATCAAACATGCAGTTGCGGAGAATGGTTCACACTGAGAAGGAGGCTCTGAAGGCTTTTTCAATGTCAGAAAATAATTAAGACATGCATCCCCACTGTTGACATTTGACATATTTTTTCAAAACATCACCTTGTGAGCCTGATATTCTACAGTTATATTTAACATGTAACTCAAATTTTCTTACTAGTTTTTGTTTGTTTCAAATGTTAGTAATTTGGAGAAAATTTTTGTAAAAATTTTCTATGTAATATTTGGTTAAAACCATTATATTGTGCAATACTTAGATTCTAAAATCTCACCATACTGAGAATATCTTATCTGTGGAAAGTGTCCATAGGGAGCAAGGGTTTGACAGGTGGATGCAATGGATTAATAAATAGGCAGAACTCCATGTTACATATTACAGATTGGGAGACAAGCAGTTTCTCAGAAAATATTTCAACAAGAATCCAATGCAGAGGTTTGAGCCTGCTGTCTAGAAGAGTAAATTCCCCATACTTTGCTACTGTCCAACACATACACACACACACGTGCACAGAACTGCAAAAATAAACAAGAGAAACTACTGATACATGCAGTGGCATGAATTTATCCCAAAGCATTATCCTGAGTCAAAGAGGCCAGACAGATTTTTAAATTTCATTGATAAAATATTCCAGAAAAGGAAAAATAATCTATAGTGATAGAAATAAAATAAATGATAGCCTAGGGGACAGAGTAAGAGGGATGCCAGCCATGAGGTCCTCGACAAAGTTTTAAAGGAAATGGAGGGCTTCCCTGGTGGCGCAGTTGTTGAGAATCCGCCTGCCGATGCAGGGGACACGGGTTCGTGCCCCGGTCCGGGAAGATCCCACATGCCGCGAAGCGGCTGGTCCCGTGAGCCATGGGGTCTGGGAAGATCCCACATGCCCCGAAGCGGCTGGTCCCGTGAGCCATGGCCGCTGAGCCTGCGCGTCCCGAGCCTGTGCTCCACAAAGGGAGAGGCCACAACAGTGAGAGGCCCGCGTACAGCAAAAAAAAAAAAAAAGGAAATGGAAATATTCTATACCTAACTGGGTCTATGTTTATAAGAATGAATAAATATGCTAAATCTCCTCAAAAATATAAATGAATGTCTCTTATTCATATAAATTATACCTCAACAAAGTCTTTTAGAAAAAAAATCACAGATATCAATTGTTCCATTCCTCCTTAATGGAAAATTAAATTATAATTGTATCTAGAGAAATAAGGGGTGAGGGCAGACATTGCAATCAGATTTTCTTGGGAGAAACACATTAAGAATCACTGTTGAAAGTGTAAGCCCACTGGGGCCATCTGAGGAACAACAAATAGCCCAGCTCTAAATTTACTTATGTATATAAGTAAGTGTATTTACTTGGTGATCGGTTGTGACTTCTTTAGTAGCAAGTACAGCTGTGGTACTGGTGTACTTTATGTACCACACATTACTTTCTGTATACTTCCATGCCTTTGTCCTGTAAAGAAAAGCTTTTTACAAACTATGATTATCCTTCTTTTATTAGAAATATAATGAAGACTTAAGAAATGTTCATAAAAATGGGTAGAGGGAATTTAATCTAGGAATGTTAGGCCGAAACTTATAACTCTTAAATACTCTTACACACACACACACACACACACACACACACACACACACACACACAAACGTAAGCCCAGTAGCCTGTATTTGATTTAATTGTTTTATTACAGTCAAGGACTATATAGTCATTTTCTATGGAATTAAGAACTTGCTATAATAGATAATAGCTTGTCTAGATTTATATTTAGTTTAGATTATGTCTTTTCAAACACTCCTTGCTATAGAGTTCACAGATTAATAATATAAAACAGTATAAAACTGTTAGAGTGATTATATTATTTAGGAGTTCAAAACTATGCTAAGTATACATATATATGCATATTTGTATATATAAATATGTTTGTGTATGTGGTGTTTGTGTGTGTGTAGAAATGGACACCATCTAAAAATCTATACAGGTTTTGCTTTAATGAATTCATGTCTATCATGATGCTTTCATGGGAAATTTGTAAAATGCCCACACATGGTAATAATTCTAAGTTCAGCCAAGCCTCTAAACCTACCATCTCACAGGAATATAAGTTTAAAGCCATGTCATCAGAGCATAATTAGGTACATTCACATACAGAACAGGTGGGAATTTTGGAAATGTTTCCTTTCCTTAGTACGTGTGAGGGAAAAAATGAATGATGATTTTATGTACATATTTGTGTGTGTATATGTGTGTCAGTGTATGCTACAAGTTCTAAGTAGAATGTAGTATGTTATAAAATAAACTTCATTTAACATTTAACAAAATGTTTAAATCACTTATTAAACTCTGAATATGTAGTGATTTTGTCACCCATACCAGTCCCTGAGAGCTAAGTGATCCTTTCCTTGATTTATATCTGTGTTTGTTTCAAAAGCACCTGGTATTTGACAGAGATGTTTTGCAGCAGTGCTTTAAAAGATATTTAGTGGTCAGCCACCCTGAACCGGCTCTGACTTGACCACAGGAAAAAGCCTGTGCACATGAGACTTGGAGGTGTCCAAAAGTTATCTTTGCTTCATTACCATGTTAAGATCTCTGCCCACAGTGGGGGAGAGGGGATTTGTACTCTGCTAGGCACAATTAATGCCCAGTGCAAAGAAGCGTAGAAGGCTGTGCATGGCCCAGCTGCCCCTGGAAATTTCCACCCTTTTCTTAGAGCCCTGATGACATGTCTGCCTCTTATCCCTTAAAATTCCCTTATTCCCTACCCCTCGAGGAGAATGTGTTTTTAGAGCACAAGCTATCCCTTCTCCATTCCTTGATCAATGAGTAAAGTTTCTGCTCTGCTATAATGAACCTGGTTTCATTTGATTGGCATTTGCAACTCCAGGCAAAGGACCCACTGAGGGGTCGTGGACCCTTTGGGGATCAGTAATAGTTACCTAAACTTCCTTAGACCATTCTCAAAACCAATGTCATTGGAGGAGATAAATATAGTTAAGCACATTTTATTATTATAATGGCTACTTTTCTCTAGCATTTTTTATAGACACAGAAAAGTATTTCAAAACCTTAGAACAAATACCATTATTCCACGGTTCCAGGCTAATAAATATTAAATAGCAATACACTCCCTCATTCTTTAATAAACTGGGAATTGTCCTAATTGAGTGCTTCAAATTTCTACTGATCCCACAGATACGCATCATGTCATGGAAAGGGCAAGTGATTTGCTGTCAGAAACTCTAAATTTGAGTTTCATCTTCAAAATCTGTTAGAGGTATGGTCTTGGGATATCATTAGCTGAGGCTGTTACTTCATCTGAGAAATGAAGACAATAAATTCTCAACTTTTCACGAAGATTAAAATAAAAATGAGATATTTTAAAGATACAAATCTCTAATTAGTGAAAATATAACTATGTATAGTTTATATATTTATTTTTATTTATAACAGAACTGCACATGTAGAAAATTCTCCCCACGCCTAATTCTTCCTTGGAAATTTAAAAAAAAATTTGCATAGATTGGCACATCTCAATGATATTTAATATGTGCTGCCATCTTATTTCTGCCTCAACCAAGTAGAAGGTAAAAAAATAACATTTGTGTTTAAAGCAGTTTAATAAGACCACGATTTGAGAGCAATGATCTCCACATTTTTAGGTAGTATCTTATGTGGCCATTAGAGTTAGTAGGCACTTTTATCTTTAATTTAATCACATCGCAATAAAAATGAATATCCTTAATAGAATTAAATTTGTATGGCCTCAAAAATTCTATTATTGAAATTAATTTTTAATTTTTAAAATCAGGGGTATAGTTAAAAAATATAAGAACTAATGTAGGATAACTGTCTCTAAATGTTTTAATCAAATATAAAGAAAGAGTTCCTTCAACAAATAAGGTACCCTTAAATATGCTTTTACAGAAGGAAAAAAAAGCAATTCCATTTTTTACTTAAATTTGAATTAGAATTTCTGAAAAATAATGAAATCCAATATGTATACTTGTTTATTATAGTTAAGATCAAGCTGTAATAAGTATTAAAGATTTTGACAGGGTGTTCATGTTGATGAATATTTTGCTCTTTTCCCCAGGATATAAAGTATCAATTAATTATAATTTGGCAGATGGTTTAATTGTAGGGCCTTTGGCTAGAGAGCAAACTATAATAGAAGTCATATACAATATTCATTGATAGCAAAAGTAAAGGGCAGTTTTGAGGAGCTTCAGAAGCACATTCCCAAAATATCTACATAGTCTTCATCTTCTGGAAATTTTTTCAGAAGTTCAGTTTGGAAAATTATGCAATTATTTCAAGTTCCCCATATAAGTGGATTTTTTATTTCTATAAACAATTTTCAAAGTTTTAACCAACAATTCAAAAATTCAAAAAATTTTTAAAGTAATGACATTCACAATGAAACAGATTTTGAAACTAAGCAGGACCCTGCAAGGTCCTCCTGGGTACAAAACTTGTCTGTGGCCCCCATTTCTTGTTTGTAGAAAAAGGCTTTAGTCTCTTAGGCCTTCCCTGAGTTTCAAAGAGCAGGCACAGGCCGTTATCAAATAGGGAAGTGAGGGAATGCAGAAACAAAGGAAATGCACTTTAGAAAGGTAATGACAATAGTTCAGCAACAAAACAGAGTCCTAGTTCCTTCTTATGTGATATACATAACAATCTGACGTATATCTTTGAACTGTTCTGTAGGAACTAAAACAACCCATCAAGAAGGAGGATGGTGACTACATGCTGAGCACAAGCACATGGACCCCAGACTGGCTTGAACCAGAAGGTTGATGACTGAGATTCCTGAAACACCACCCTATTACCTCACCACCAACCAATCAGAAGAAAGTCATACACCCTGCAGCTCTCACCCCAAATGTTGCATTTAAAAATGCTTCCCTGAAAGCCAACAGGGAGTTTGGGTCTTTTGAGCATGAGCTGACTGTTCTCCTTGCTTGTCACCTGCAATAAAAAGCCATGCTTTCCTTCACCACAACTCGGTGTCAGTAAACCAGCTTTGCTGTGTTACTGGCAAGCAGACCCAAATTCAGTTCAGTACCAATTTGATTATATACATAATATATAAATAATAAGAGACTCACTTTGCTTTCTCTGATAAAATAAGATTTTTTTTGTTTTTAACTTTAATGGAATTTGTGAGCTGCCCATAAATTATGTTCTCCAAACTTCCTAGGAGAAGCACTTATGAATATACAAATAAAATGTAAAAAAATTACATTTAAGTGTTCCATGAAGACGACAGAGACAACTTACTGCTGGTGTCTGAGTAGATTCTCAACTCTTAAGGCTGATGAAACGGTATTGAGACTCAATAGGTGTCACTTGATAGATAAGATGTCTTAGCTAACGAGGGAAGCCCTGTCCACCAAAAAAATGGATGGAGACATTTTGTCATGTCCCACTCTCTGTTGCCTAGATCAGATACTCATTGAAGGAGAATTCAATGGCAGGAGTGCTGCTCTTAAGATTATCAAGGCAATGTCTTTCCTTTTATTTGTTGTTCAAACTAATAACAGAAAACAACACAGTAGAAAGATAGAGGGTGTACATTTTAGTTCAATGTCTATATTCTGGAAAGGGTAGCCCTACAAGGAAAAATCAACTATTCATAGAAAAGTGAATAGAATACAAATCTGACTGTAAATTAAAATTATGCTGACCCCCCCCCACCCTCTCCATTTTTTAAATACCAATGCCTGGACCCACTCTACATCAACTTAGTCACAATCTCCAATGTAGAAGAAAATTCTGAACTGTATAAAACTAATAACTGTCAGGCAGATGTTTTAACATAGCCTAAAATGCTGTTCCTGACACTTAATTACCAGGTAACTGCTGAGAGAGACACAAAGTATATAGCCTAAGGTTATACTTTTAATTACCTTGGACTTGCATCTGATGACGGTGCTTAAGCTTTGTTATAAATGAAGGGTCTTTCCTCTATTGGCTTCCTCCTGTTTAGGGACTGAAAGAGTTTTTGGCTTCTTGCCTGCTTTGATTCCTAATCTTCCTAGTCTTAAAAAAAAAAAAAAAAAGAAAGAAAAGAACAAAACAAAAAAGAAAAGAACAAAACAAAACTGTTCCTGCTTGTACTGGGCCTTCCTCTCCTTCTCCACTTTTCCCCTCCACCTCTCTCTCCTCCACCCCCTTATTTTTGTAGGCTGCTAAAGTTCTTTTTAAACATTTCATTTTGAATTTACTTTAGACTAATAAAAATGTTGCAAAAATTAGGGAGTCTCCTCACCCTGCTTCCCCTAATATTAATATATAAAACCATATTACAATTATAAAGAACAAAAATTACCAGTACATTATTACTTACTAAACTACACACACAATACAAAATTTACCATTTTTTCACACTATACAAAATGTACCATTTTTTTCTCTAATATCATTTTCCTGTTTTGGGGTCCTAACCAGAATCCCACACTAGTTGTTATTTAGTCTCTTCCATATTGTAACAATTTCATATCCTTTCCTTATCTTTCACAACTTTGACACTTCTCATGAGTGCTGATGAGTTATTTTGTAAAATGTCTCTCAATTTATAAACATCTGATGTTTCATGATTGGAATAAAGTTAGGCATGTTTGGCAATAATAACACAACAGAGATGTTTGTCTTTCTCAGTACATCATATACAGGGGTCCATGGTTTTAAAATGTCGTTACTGGTGATGTTAAGATTCATCACTTGACTTGGCTGATGTTTTCTGAGTTTCTCCCTGTAAGGTTACTATTTTTCATTTTGTAGTTAATATCTTGAAGGAGAAACTCTGAGACTTAGTCAAGTCCTGTTTGCCCTCAAATGTTCAATTAGGCATTCTTGATTTCAGTAGTACTTACATTTAATATTTAAAATAAGATATATTTTTCTATAATTTTACTGAAATTTTGCAATGGGGATGTGAAAGCAAATGTGCTCAAATTTCCCATTGGAACAGGTATGAGGCATCATAATTTTAAAAATGTTTTAATTTTGGTGGTGAGGAGGAAAGGTAAGGATTTCTAAAAATTCATTCCATATTGCTCTTTTAGATAGTGAAAATGATTTGGCTTAAAATAAATAAAAATCAAGAGAATTTCATAGTACAAGCTGGATGAAGCAAAGTTTTATTTCTACTTGTAATCAAGTTTTGTCTCCCTATATAGTTTAGTAATTAGAATTAGAATTATAGTAACTAGAATTTAGAGGAAAATAAAAAGGTCAAACCACTATTTCAGATATAAACGTCTGGGCAAAACAGACCAGTCCAATGTGGTCCAGCTTCCAATGAGCTGTAGTATTTCCTATATTTTCTAGATGTTTTATAGTGAGCCTAAAGTACTTTTAAAGTGTGGAAATATTTTTAAAGTAGTTGGTGTTGACCAGCAAAAGTAAACATTCTCTAATCATGAAACAGTGTATACAGCCTGGTATGTGTGGCTGTGTATGGTAGGCAAAGCTGTGACCATTTCTCAAACGTGAGCTTCTTGAAATAAATAAGTGGATTTATTTATCTATGTCTCATTCTAGAAACTAAAGTCTCCATTTAAAAACAAATAATCCATTTCAAATTCTACTTTATACATTGAAGTTTCTACCACTGACTTTCACCTTTTATCTATTTTCTGTATTTCTTAATATTTTAATGTCTTTTATCACATAAATTGGCATGTGAATGTATTTTGTCCCCAGTTTCTAGCTACTTGTTCTAGATATCTGTTTTGTCCCTTCTACATTTCAAGTCTGACGTAAAAAATCCAATATATTTTGGATTCTTAATATCCCTGAGATAATTTAGCTGCTTTAGGTATTAGTTGATTGGACGTTTTATGTTGATAATAAGAAAAGTAGGAAGAAAATATAAAATATTATACTTGATTTTCCTATTTCACACTTATTCATTAATAGAATCTATTATGTGTAAATCATATAAATCACTGGCATTGCAAGTACCTTCTTTCCAGATCATTCACATTTTAACATTAATCTTAAGAATAAGTTTATAGACCAAAGTTAAACAAATGGGATACATAAATATTAGGTATAACCTTGTGAAATGGTCAAATGTAGACCAAAAATAGTTTACTATAGGCAATTTAATGTGATTCAATGTAATACTTATTAGGTTAAAATCACATTAATTTCAAATACAGTATGATTTCTATCTGAATAATAAGATTAGATAGAATGGCAGAAATATTTAGACTTCATAAAATATCACTTTAGCCAGAAATAGGGAAACGCACTAGGTTCTCTCTATACACCTATTATCCTAGCCCACACTTTTTGTCTGTTTTATGTGTGAGTTAATAAGACAAAGATATTTATTTATGGTAGAAAGTAGTATCATGTATTTTTCTTCAATTTAGCAACCTATCCAAAACTAAATCTGAGTGGATTACAGAAAGAATACAAACGCAATATAAAAATTAAAAATCCAGTATATTGTAATCATGGGCATTTGAATTTGGGGGTTAAAAAAGCTAATTCAAAAGGGCAAAAGTAGAGTAGACACTATGGTAGATTTAGAGATGGGGAAAGTAATAGTGGTTCAGTTTTTTGTTGGTTTGTTTTGTTCTTACCATAGCTCTAAAACCAAATTATTCTTTGGAGTTTTAAAAAATTTGAGGTCTCATATAATGACTTATAATTTCTAAACAAAAAGTTTTTTTATGAAAATATACTTTGTGCAAAAATACATAAATTATAAGACACATAAATTAAAGAGGTTTATTTTCTTTATGAAACATACAGATTCAGTGTTATATATCTAGAGCTACCCCCGATCTAAGTACATATACAACTGTGAAAAATCTTACTATTTAGCCAATTTTCTTTGACACCATAATTTTAAAAAGTTATTTGCATAAAACTGAACAACCAAACAAGCAAGAAAGAACATCAAATGTAAAAACAGTGTTATTTTCTTAGTTGGCTGGCCAGCTCACCGTTTCTCATAATTATTTTAAAACATTGTTACTTTGGGATGTCATCTCTCTTTCCACATTCTTGTTGTCTTTACTTAGTGTCAGACCAAAAGTGTCTCATCATCAATACTAAAAGCCTTAGAGGATGCATTTTAAATTAAAAGAACTAATTACTGCTGAAATTTAAGTGACTTCTTCACTTCTGCCATATACAGTATTTTTGAACAAAAGCTCATTGGCCTCATTCTATTTGATTATATTTTGAACCAGAAATACAGTCTCAAAGGAGTATACAAATGTAAACTGGATGCCACATTGGATTTTGAACCTATTCAAGATATTGAAAGCTTGAAGGTTACTAAGGTTTTTTTTTTTTTAATCTTTAAAATTTTAAGATGCTATTTCTATTACTCCAAAGAGGAAATATGATAGAGATGATTTTTCTTTGCCCTTTGCCCTATATAGATGTTCCATTTTATCTTTAGCTTGCAGGGCATAGTTTGCCAAAGCCTGTCTTAGAGGACATTAGGATGTCATTTTTATTTAGCAGTGGTGACTGATTGAAAGACAAATCTTGCAGCTGTTTTATTATGGAAATGATGTTGGTGAATTTTTAAAAATTTGCTATCCACATGAATTAAATTTTTCTCGGTTTTATACTTAGGCCATATGCTAAATTCCAATTCATCTTCACTTCCACCCCCTCATAAGAGAAAAGACCTCATTAATAAATATTTGAAACAATGGATTTGTTATTTATGTTCTGATGTACTCTCAGGTAGGACAAGATTTAATCATGTGGTCTGTCAATAGTAGCATAAATTTAGTTTTTGAAAACCAGGTGTATTTTTTTTTCTCAGAATGCTTCTTTTTATGTCTGTTTTTATAAATCTACATAACCAAGTGCTCCTAAAATTATAATATATGACTGGCTTCCATTTTCTTTATGAATAACCCTATTTGCTCAGTGATCACAATGGAATGCCTTTAAAAACACTGGTTAAGAGGAGGTATGAAGACTATGATTTCTAAGGTTTCTAAAGCCATTTCCATTCTTTGTGGAGAACAAAGTCAAATATCCTTCAATCAAAAAGCAAAAACCAGGGCTTCCCTGGTGGTGCAGTGGTTGAGAGTCCGCCTGCCGATGCAGGGGATATGGGTTCGTGCCCCGGTCCAGGGGAATCCCACATGCCGTGGAGCGGCTGGGCCCATGAGCCTTGGCTGCTGGGCCTGTGCATCCGGAGCCTGTGCTCCACAACGGGAGAGGCCACAAAAGTGAGAGGCCCGCATACAGCAAAAAAATAAAAAAAATTAAAAAAAGCAAAAAACAAAAAAGCTAAATTTAATAACAAATTTAGTATTTTAGTAATTATGCAACATTGAGTAAGCTACTTTTCTTTTTCTTAAATAAGATTAATCATTGTGCATAACTCATTGGGATATCAGGATTAAAACACATAGTACAGTTATCAGGATTCTTAACACATGTTAAATCACTTAATAAACTATAACTAATTATAGAAAAATATGCAGAACACACTATAAAGGCTAGATCAACTTTATAAAAGGACAAGTTAAATATAAGAAGCAACAGGCAAACTGATGTCTGTGTGAGTGACAGATTCTAATTTGTGCTTTGTGGGATGGGCAGGACTTGTATAGATGGACATAAAAATGATAGGAGAGAATGCAAGGTTAGAGTTCAATAAAAAATTCACACCACAACGTTCACTGCAGGTCTATTTACAATAGCCAGGACATGGAAGCAACCTAAGTGTCCATCAACAGATGAATGGTTAAAGAAGATGTGGCACATATATACAATGGAATATTACTCAGCCATAAAAAGAAACGAAATTGAGTTATTTGTAGTGAGGTGGATGGACCTAGAGACTGTCATACAGAGTGAAGTAAGTCAGAAAGAGGAAAACAAACACCATATGCTAACACATATGTATGGAATCTAAAAAAAAAAACACAAATGATCTGAAGAACCTAGGGGCGGGACAGGAATAAAGACACATATGTAGAGAACGGACTTGAGGACGTAAGGAGGGGGAAGGGTAAGCTGGGATGAAGTGAGAGAGTGGCATGCACATATATACACTACCAAATGTAAAACAGCTAGTGGGAAGCAGCCACATAGCACAGGGAGATCAGCTCGGTGTTTTGTGATGACCTAGAGGGATGGGATAGGCAGGATGGGAGGGAGACACAAGAGGGAGATGATATGGAGATATATGTATATATGTAGCTGATTCACTTTGTTATACAGCAGAAACTAAGACACCATTGTAAAGCAATTATACTCCAATAAAGTTATATTTTTTTAAAAAAGTCAGTTAGCAGAGATCAAAAAAAAAAAATCACACTAGTCATAGTGGCCTACTTATCCTGCTGACAGCAATAAAAGTACTATGAGATACCTAATATTTGTTGACCTTAGAAAAAAAGTCAGTTCTTTTATCAGCAAAAATGGGTTTATTCTAAAAGAGCAGAGAATTGCAATCAAGCCATGGCAAAAGCAATAGACCAGTCCAACAAACAAAGGAGAGAGTCATTATTTTATAGAGAAAAAGGAAGAAGCTGAGAGGGGTTGTTTTGAACAAAGTTCATTGGAGAAAAGTGAGAGTTCCTGGTGATGACGGCTTCTCATTGGCCGAGTTGCTGGGGTAGTCAGTTTCTTGTAGGGGATGGAATATATACCTTTCCCTTTTGGGGCCTATAATTAATGATTCTTTTCTGTTGATGATTTTTGCTTTGGGGTCTATAATTGACAATTCTTCCTGTAACTGACATGGAGTGGTACTGCATGAGAGTTCCCCACCCTGGCCTCCCAACCTCATTTTAATGAGGTTCCCCTTTATTAATTTTTACACATCCAAGAGTAATAAAAATGAGAAATGTATTTAATAAGAAATAGAACAAAATTAAGAAAGGCTTTGAAAGTAAACATCAAATTTCATGCTTTACAGCCTTATACTAAGGAAATGCAGTTTTTAGACCTAAGGGATTTTAGCTGGCAGTGGAAAGCAGAATGGAAGAATGGATGAGGGTCGAAGTAGGGAGATGAGCTTAGATCAGGTTTGGAAGCAAATAAAGTGTGACCTGTCAGGACTCTGGACCTGGGTCCATGAAGTACAAATGGAAAAGAAAAGTGAATCCAAGTCATATTTGAAAAAAACAAAATATAATATGACATTTTCAAAGCTTAAATATAAGGAATAGAAACAATATAATACAGTGACAAGAATGGTTCAAGTTTCAGCTCTGGCTTTTACTTGCTTTGTGCCTTGACAGGACAAGATAAATAACCAAAGTGCAGTTTCCTTTTCTATAAAATATAGATGGCATACTATGGGCAAGATAATACTTACTGGGATGATAATTACTAAATTTGTTATTAGATCTAGCTTTTGTTTTAATTTTAATCATTTATTTATTTTTTGGTCTTTGATTGCCAATACAAGGATAGTATGTGTAGTACTTAGCCCACAACTTCGGTAACATATAGATTAATAAATGGTATTAGCATTGTGAACATTAAGGGAAGGACATAATGAAAGATAAATTTATGCCTCATTGCTTCATGAATTGGAAGACTGTATTATAATTTTAACTCATAAGAACATAGAGGACATCCAGTTTGGGGCTAGGGTAGGTGGAGCGGAATTATAGTACAATATATTACGTATCAATACCTGGTTTGAAGGGGATGTTCTCCATCAAGTGGAATTAGAGTAAAACTACTAGGAGGACAGGGTTCCTACCAAAGAAACAGTTTTCTTCTCCTTTTAGTTATTAAAATTAAAATGCCATTATTCCATTTTGTCTTACCACCCCAGTGTCATTATCACCCCAGTGGTAATGACAGTCTAACACAACACAACCAATTTAAATCCAAGCCAACAGATAAAACAGATCATGTTATACCACAAGAGAGTCTGACCAAATTCTCTAACTATGCTTGCCCACAGAGATTATATTCATAAATGTTTCCTTAGCCATTAACCAAATTACAAATCAGAAGTAAACTTTTATATAAATATAGCTTGAAAACAGGTGGTGTTTTCATTATTTGCATCTGAACATTCTAATGAAGCCTAACATTCTAACGAAGGAGATATGAATAGATGGAAATTTATTGAAAGAAATGAAAAGGGAGTTTTTAGATGAAACCTCAGGGTAAGAGGAATGCTTCATGAAATCACCAAGTATGAAATTTAAATTCTCCTGCTGAGTTAAATATGCCCTGACAATGTCAATGAACTTGGAGAAAAATGACAAATTGCTATTATATGCTCAAGTTTCTGAAAGTCATGCTGTTAGCTATTATAAATATTGCAGTATACTACTGAAAGGAATGTTTTACATTTATACTCATATTTTGTACAAAATATTTTGTCTTTCACATTGCTACAAACAACAGCTGAGTTCAGAAAATATGTAATAAAGATTTATGAAACTTTTTCCACTCTTAAAAAAAGCAAATGGCAGTACATATTTGAGTTCTGACTTCAAATTTTATTACATATTCTTCTTTACATATTTATTGGAGTATAATTGCTTTAAAATGGTGTGTTGGTTTCTGCTTTAGAACAAAGTGAATCAGCTATACATATATCCCCGTATCTCTTCCCTCTTGTGTCTCCCTCCCTCCCACCTTCCCTATCCCACCCCTCTAGATGGTCACAAAGCACTGAGCTGATCTCCCTGTGCTATGTGGCTGCTTCCCACTAGCTACCTATTTTACATTCTCTGGACCTGGGTCCATGAAGTACAAATGGAAAAGAAAAGTGAATCCAAGTCATATTTGAAAAAAACAAAATATAATATGACATTTTCAAAGCTTAAATATAAGGAATAGAAACAATATAATACAGTGACAAGAATGGTTCAAGTTTCAGCTCTGGCTTTTACTTGCTTTGTGCCTTGACAGGACAAGATAAATAACCAAAGTGCAGTTTCCTTTTCTATAAAATATAGATGGCATACTATGGGCAAGATAATACTTACTGGGATGATAATTACTAAATTTGTTATTAGATCTAGCTTTTGTTTTAATTTTAATCATTTATTTATTTTTTGGTCTTTGATTGCCAATACAAGGATAGTATGTGTAGTACTTAGCCCACAACTTCGGTAACATATAGATTAATAAATGGTATTAGCATTGTGAACATTAAGGGAAGGACATAATGAAAGATAAATTTATGCCTCATTGCTTCATGAATTGGAAGACTGTATTATAATTTTAACTCATAAGAACATAGAGGACATCCAGTTTGGGGCTAGGGTAGGTGGAGCGGAATTATAGTACAATATATTACATATCAATACCTGGTTTGAAGGGGATGTTCTCCATCAAGTGGAATTAGAGTAAAACTACTAGGAGGACAGGGTTCCTACCAAAGAAACAGTTTTCTTCTCCTTTTAGTTATTAAAATTAAAATGCCATTATTCCATTTTGTCTTACCACCCCAGTGTCATTATCACCCCAGTGGTAATGACAGTCTAACACAACACAACCAATTTAAATCCAAGCCAACAGATAAAACAGATCATGTTATACCACAAGAGAGTCTGACCAAATTCTCTAACTATGCTTGCCCACAGAGATTATATTCATAAATGTTTCCTTAGCCATTAACCAAATTACAAATCAGAAGTAAACTTTTATATAAATATAGCTTGAAAACAGGTGGTGTTTTCATTATTTGCATCTGAACATTCTAATGAAGCCTAACATTCTAACGAAGGAGATATGAATAGATGGAAATTTATTGAAAGAAATGAAAAGGGAGTTTTTAGATGAAACCTCAGGGTAAGAGGAATGCTTCATGAAATCACCAAGTATGAAATTTAAATTCTCCTGCTGAGTTAAATATGCCCTGACAATGTCAATGAACTTGGAGAAAAATGACAAATTGCTATTATATGCTCAAGTTTCTGAAAGTCATGCTGTTAGCTATTATAAATATTGCAGTATACTACTGAAAGGAATGTTTTACATTTATACTCATATTTTGTACAAAATATTTTGTCTTTCACATTGCTACAAACAACAGCTGAGTTCAGAAAATATGTAATAAAGATTTATGAAACTTTTTCCACTCTTAAAAAAAGCAAATGGCAGTACATATTTGAGTTCTGACTTCAAATTTTATTACATATTCTTCTTTACATATTTATTGGAGTATAATTGCTTTAAAATGGTGTGTTGGTTTCTGCTTTAGAACAAAGTGAATCAGCTATACATATATCCCCGTATCTCTTCCCTCTTGTGTCTCCCTCCCTCCCACCTTCCCTATCCCACCCCTCTAGATGGTCACAAAGCACTGAGCTGATCTCCCTGTGCTATGTGGCTGCTTCCCACTAGCTACCTATTTTACATTTCGTAGTGTATATATGTCCATGCCACTCTCTCTTTGCCACAGCTTACCCTTCCTTCCCCCTCCCCATATCCTCAAGTCCGTTCTCTAGTAGGTCTGTGTCTTTGTGCACATCTTGCCCCTATGTTCTTCAGGATCTTTATTTATTTATTTATTTATTTATTTTTAGATTCCATATATATGTGTTAGCACACAGTATTTGTTTTTCTCTTTCTGACTTACTTCACTCTGTATGACAGACTCTAGGTCCATCCACCTCACTACAAATAATTCAATTTCCTTTCTTTTTATGGCTGAGTAATATTCCATTGTATGTATGTGCCACATCTTCTTTATCCATTCATCTGTTGATGGACACTTAGGTTGCTTCCATGTCCTGGCTATTGTAAATAGAGTTGCAATGAACACTTTGGTACATGACTCTATTTGAATTATGGTTTTCTCAGGGTATATGCCCAGTAGTGGGATTGCTGAGTTATATGGTAGTTCTATTTTTAGTTTTTAAGGAACCTAAATACTGTTCTCCATAGTGGCTGTTCCCTCCAACAGTGCAAGAGGGTTCCCTTTTCTCCACAACCTCTACAGCATTTATTGTTTGTAGATTTTTTGAAGATGGGCATTCTGACAGGTGTGAGATGATATGGGTTGTTTGTTTTTTTGATATTGAGCTGCATGAGCTGCTTGTAAATTTCGGAGATTAATCCTTTGTCAGTTGCTTCACTTGCAAATATTTTCTCCCACTCTGAGGGCTGTCTTTTCATCTTGTTTATGGTTTCCTTTGCTGTGAAAAAGCTCCTAAGTTTCATTAGTTGCTTGAAGTAATCTCTCATGCTCCTTTGTATTTCTGCAGTGCCAGTTGTTACTTCTCCTTTTTCATTTCCAATTCTATTGATTTGAGTCTTATCCCTTTTTTTCTGGATGAGTCTGGCTAATGGTTTATCAATTTTGTTTATCTTATCAAAGAACAAGCTTTTAGTTTTATTGATCTTTGCTATTGTTTCTTTCATTTCTTTTTCATTTATTTCT
>NC_041214.2:57478365-57510641 GCF_002837175.3 Physeter macrocephalus
CTTGATTTGTGACCCAAGATATGATCTATCCTGGAGAATGTTCCATGAGCACTTGAGAAGAATATTTATTCTGTTGTTTTTGGATGGAATGTCCTATAAATATCAATTAAGTCCATCTTGTTTAATGTATCATTTAAAGCTTGTGTTTCCTTTTTTATTTTCATTTTGGATGATCTGACCATTGGTGAAAGTGGTGTGTTAAAGTCCCATACTATGATTGTGTAACTGTCGATTTCCCCTTTTATGGCTGTTAGTATTTGCCTTATGTGCTGAGGTGCTCCTATGTTGCATGCATAAATATTTACAGTTGTTCATCTTCTTCTTGGTAGATCCCTTGATCATTATGTAGTGTCCTCTTTGTCTCCTGTAATAGTCTTTATTTTAAAGTCTATTTTGTCTGATATAAGAATTGCTACTCCAGCTTTCTTTTGATTTCCATTTGCATGGAATATCTGTTTCAATCCCCTCACTTTCAGTCTGTATGTCTCCCGAGGTTTAAAGTGAGTCTCTTGTAGACGGCATATATACGGGTCTTGTGTTTGTATCCATTCAGCCAGTCTATGTCTTTTGGTTTGAGCATTTAATCCATTTACATTTAAGGTAATTATCGATATGTATGTTCCTATTACCATTTTCTTAATTGTTTTGGGTTTGGTATTGTAGGTCTTTTCCTTCTCTTGTGTTTCCTGCCTAGAGAAGTTCCTTTAGCATTTGTTGTAAATCTGGTTTGGTGGTGCTGAATTCTCTTAGCTTTTGCTTGTCTGTAAAGGTTTTAATTTTTCCATCAACTCTGAATGAGATACTTGCTGAGTAATCTTGGTTGTAGGTTTTTCTCCTTCATCACTTTAAATATGTCCTGCCACCACCTTCTGGCTTGCAGAGCTTCTGCTGAAAGATTAGCTGTTAAGATTATGGGGATTCCCTTGTGTGTTATTTGTTGTGTTTCCCTTGCTGCTTTTAATATTTTTTCATTGTATTTAATTTTTGATAGTTTGATTAATATGTGTCTTGGCATGTTTCTCCTTGGATTTATCCTGTATGGGACTCTCTGTGATCCCTGGCCTTGATTAATTATTTCCTTTCCCATATTCTGAAAGTTTTCAACTATAATCTCTTCAATTATTTTTTCAGTCCCTTTCTTTTTCTCTCCTTCTTCTGAGACCCCTATAATTCGAATATTGGTGCGTTTAATGTTGTCCCAGTGGTCTCTGAGACTGTCCTTAATTATTTTCATTCTTTTGTCTTTATTCTGCTCTGCAGTAGTTCTTTCCACTATTTCATCTTTCAGGTCACTTATCCGTTCTTCTGCCTCAGTTATTCTGCTATTGATCCCTTCTAGAGAATTTTTAATTTCATTTATTGTGTTGTTCATCTCTGTTTGTTTGCTCTTTAGTTCTTCTAGGTCCTTGTTAAACATTTCTTGTATTTTCTCTGTTGTATTTTCAAGATTTTGTATCATCTTTACTATCATTATTCTGAATTCATTTTTCAGGTAGACTGCCTATTTCCTCTTCATTTGCTAGGTCTGGTGGGTTTTTGCCTTGCACCTTCATCTACTGTGTGTTTTTCTGTCTTCTCAATTTGCTTAAATTACTGTTTGGGGTCTCTGTTTCGCAGGCTGCAGGCTCGTAATTCCCATTGTTTTTGGTGTCTGTCCCCAGTGGCTAAGGTTGGTTAAGTGGGTTGTGTAGGCTTCCTGGTGGAGGGGAGTAGTGCCTGTGTTCTGGTGGATGAGGCTGCATCTTGTCTTTCTGGTGGGCAGGTCCACGTCTTTGTGGTGTGTTGTAGGGTGTCTGTGGCCTTATTATGATTTCAGGCAGCCTCTCTGGTAGTGGATGGGGTTGTGTTTCTGGCTTGCTAGTTTTTTCTCCTAGGATGTTCAGCACTGTAGCTTGCTGGTCGTTGAGTGAAGCTGTGTCTTGGGGTTGAGATGGAGAGCTCTGGGAGATTTTCGCATTTTGATATTACATTGAGCTGGGAGGTCTCTTGTGGACCAGTGTCCTTAACTTGGGTCTCCCACCTCAGAGGCACAGCCTTGACGTGTAGCTGGAGCACCAAGAACCTTACATCCACATGGCTCAGAATAAAAGGGAGAAAAAAAAGAAAGAAATGAAGAAAGGAAGGAAGGAAGGGAAAGAAAGAAAGAAAAGATAAAATAGAGTAAAGTAAAAATAAAGTTATTAAAACAAAAAATAATTATTAAGAATTAATTTTCAAAAGTAATTAAAACAAACAAAAAAACAGACAGAACCCTAGCACAAATGGTAAAAGCAAAGCTATACAGACAAAATCACACACAGAAGCATACACATACACCCTTACAAAAAGAGAAAAAAGTGAACATATATATATATATATCTTTCCTCCCAAAATCCACCTCCCCAATTTGGGATGATTCATTGTCTATTCAGGTATTCCACAGATGCAGGGTACATCAAGTTGATTGTTGTGATTTAATCCTCTGCTCCTGAGGCTGCTGGGAGAAATTTCCCTTGCTCTTTGTTTGCACAGCTCCTGGGGTTCAGCTTTGGATTTGGACCCACCTCTGTGTGTAGGTCCCCTGAGGTCGTCTGTTCTTCGCTCAGACAGGACGGGGTTAAAGGAGCAGCTGATGTGGGGGCTCTGGCTTGCTCAGGCCAGGGGGAGGAAGGGCTACGGATGCAGGGTGAGCCTGTGGTGGCAGAGGCCAGCATGATGTTTCAACAGCCTGAATCGCACTGTGTGTTCTCCCAGGGAAGTTGTCCCTGGATCACAGGACCCTGGCAGTGGCGGGCTGCACAGGCTCCCAGGAGGGGAGGTGTGGACAGTGACCTGTGCTTGCACACATGCTTCTTGGTGGCTGCAGCAGCAGCCTTAGCGTCCCATGCCCGTCTCTGGGGTCCGCGCTGATAGCCGCGGCTTGGGCCCGTCTCTGGAGCTCCTTTAAGCAGCACTGTTAATCTCCTCTCCTTGTGCACCAGGAAACAAAGAGGTCAGAAAAAGTCTCGTCTCTTCGGCAGCTCCAGACCTTTTACCGGACTCCCTCCGGCTAGCTGTGGTCACTAGCCCCTTTCACATAGCCAACCCCAGTCCTCTCCCTGGGATCCGACCAAAGCCCGAGCCTCAGCTCCCAGCCCCCAACCATCTCAGCGGGTGAGCAGACAAGCGTCTCGGGCTGATGAGTACTGGTTGGCACTGATCCTCTGTGCGGGAATCTCTCCTCTTTGCCCTCCGCACCCTTGTTGCTGCGCTCTCCTCCATGGCTCCGAAGCTCCCCAACTCCGCCACCTGCAGTCTCCGCCTGCGAAGGGGCTTCCGAGTGTGTGGAAACCTTTCCTCCTTCACAGCTGCCTCCCACTGGTGCAGGTCCCGTCCCTATTCTTTTGTTTCTGTTTTTTCTTTTTTCGTTTGCCCTACCCAGGTGTGTGGGGAGTTTCTTGCCTTTTGGGAGGTCTGAGGTCTTCTGCCAGTGTTCAGTAGGTGCTCTGTAGGAGCTGTTCCACATGTAGATGTATTTGTTATGTATTTGTGGAGAGGAAGGTGATCTCCGCATCTTACTCTTCGGCCATCTTGAAGCTCCTCCCCTTATTACATATTTTTAATCTTATTTATTACCTACAAAAACCAAAAAAACCCTTATCTTCCATATGCCTACAACTGTGTATGTTAACTTTTTGGTAATATTTTCACTCTCATTGCTGAACATGCAGTTACAGAGTCCAGTAAAAGTAGATGGTTCAATTATATCAGAAAATTATTATTTTTTAATTGAAAATAAAACTACCAAAGGTCCAGGAGAAAAATAAATGAATAGTAACATGCAAAATAAAACAATACAATTTAAAATATTCTTCTTTTTAATTATCACACTGAAGAAAATGTGTTTGTTTAAAATTCTGAAGCCTATGGAAATCATTTCTATTTTTAAACAAAAATATTTTGATCAGCATGATGTTAAAAAAAATGAAGATTTGTAATATGTGAATTGATAATTATTATCTATTAACTTTAACAACATAGAGACAGAATAATTACTGAGTTTATGGGTAGTGGTTGCTGTATTTTACACAAATTTTGACATATGATCATTTTTAATGCTGTCATCATTTAATCCTGTCTCCTTAAATAGAAAATGTTGTATCATAATTTATTGCTCCATCTTTCTGATCCCCATACCAAATCAGTCACCAGTTACTACTAAAATTCAGTAATATCTGTTAAAATTGGCTACTTTTCATTCCTCACACTTCTGCCTTAATGTAGACCATTATCTTCTTATTTGAACTATTTTAAGAGTCTTCTATCCTGTTTCACTGTCACCAGACTTTCTAGCTTAATGCATTCTGAAAATGACTTTCAAAATTATTTTTAAAAGAAAACAATAATTTTACTCTACTGTAAACCTTTTTTGTTTATGCAAATTATAAAGTATAAAAGCTGTTTGTTAATTTGGTCCTTACCATTTTGTTGTCCAAACTACTCTCCCAATATCCTTCTAGCTCATCAGTTCCCACAGACACACCTATGCTCATTCCACACTGAATATGACACTGTTCCAGACTTTTTCATGAGCCATTGTCTATATATATTATTCCTTCTGCTGTAACTGACAGTAATAATAATTTGATTAGCAATGTTCTATACATCCTCTCAGACTCAGTTCAATTGTTACCACCACAATGAAACCTTCCCTAATACCCCCTAGAAAGATTTGGTTTACCAGTCTTTGATATGTTCTTAACATTTAATTCTCTACTCTACAATAACAAAACTTACCATATTTATGCTCATTAATTTTTAAGACCTTTGCATCATCAAATGGATTACAGGAGCCTATAGGACTTTGATGCAACAAAGAGAGGTTGGTGGACCAACACAGGACCTTGTATCAAATGCAGAATCTCCTGTTCCACCATGTAATTCTTGAATCAAACTCTGAATTTTTAAAGAGATCCTCATGTGATTAGTTTTAAAAAATCCTGCTGCAGAATATGTATATATATATATATATATTTTCACCTATTCTTTGGGCCAAGTACAGAACTCAGTTTAAATTCACCAAATGAAGAAAATTTTAAGTTTGAACTTAGTACTATGAATTTGACTGATGAAGTATACAATTTAAACTCTTGAGATTTTATTATACATTTGATAATAGTAAGCCATATAATTCACAGTTCTTTTTTCCTATTTTAAACTTTTATATTGGTGATAATAAAAGGAATAGTAAATCATTAGCATTCCATTTTAAACATTAAAATCAGGAATTAGTTTGTCACCTGTTTCTCTTCCTTACACAGTCATTAATGGTAAATTTAGGACTCTTAAATTAACTCTCAAATGCGTATGGATTATATACATATTATTCTACCTAACTGACTTGCCTGCAATAGAATGCTCTTGAGAAATTAATATTTGTGCAATTAAAACACCTGAATTTTTTTTTAACTTGCACTGTATGTCCTGTTAGCAGATAACTTACTTATTCAGGACCTATAAAACAACAAGGCTAGATCTAACATGAATTCCTGCTGCTCAAGGGGAAAATAAGTCTCTGAAAATTCATCCAGGGATGACTGAAGGTCATCCATGCAGGACTTTGTTTCTTTAAACTGAGTTGCTGGATATAGGCTAACCACTGAATTCTTGGCTGTTAAGTCTCTCTCTCCTTTGCCTAAATGTATTGAAGAGAAACTCAGAAAAACTCAAGAAGCTCTCCTGACTTCCTCTGAGAATGCAATAGTGGGGTCTATTGCAGGAGGATATACAGAACACGGTTTCAAAATCAATGAGTGCTCATTTCATTTAAGAGAATTCTATTCCTCAATAGTTGAAAACAGAAACTCATTTTACATCACCCTCTTATAAGACTGAAGAAACATGTCCATGTAGATGCACATTAAAATGAAATTATGATTGAGAAAAATCACTCTGTACACTCTCTGAAAAATAACCATAATGATTAAATACATATATTACCATGGAAAAAATGCTGTTTTAATTCCCAAACTATATTTTTTAGAGCTAGATTCATGAGAAAGTTGTATCTTATGAGGTCACATGACTGTATAAAACAATTTCTACTGGTTTCCTGTTTACTGAATCCAGAAAAAAGTAACCATTATTAGCTCAAAAAATTCTGTTAAAAATATCAATAGTTAAAAGCTCCAATATGTTAATTATTTATTTAATTGTAGGTGTCAATGCTAAATGCTGTTCTCTCCACTGATTAGCCTGCTTTAAAAGTTGGATCCTTAGCACTGAAGACTATTAATTATTAATTTAAAAAATCCATAGCTCAATATATTTGTTTTCAAAGTGGAAGTCTGAATAAAAACTTTATGAGTTGAAACTTTTCCACTCTTGGATCATGGATATATTACTGAGAAGAAATGTTTTCTTTGGTTTTGGCTTTTTATTTACATCATTTTATATATAAAAATATATATAAATTGAAATCATGTCCTTTGATACTGACACAGTTCACATTTGTATCTCCTAACACAATGAAAATATTGAACAATTAAAACTTCTTGAGTCTGTCTCATTGTGAATTGGCCAAGAGACAGAATTTGCCAAAAAGAATCGGAACAGCTGTGACGATAACAACACAATTGAGTACTCCACATCTACATATTTCTGAATATGGAAATTTATTGGACACTTATGGGTATGGAATGACAATGGGGTCAATTCAACCATAAGGCAATGCTGAGACACTTTCATTTTGACCTTTTCCCTTGGCATAAGTTACCTCTTTATGAATGTATGTCTAGTCACAGACTGTGCAGATGAGAAAAAAAAAGAAAGCATAAAACTTGATGTCCACCTATGAAATAATAATTCCAAAATGCTATTTAATCAATTAACTGAAAGTAGGCAAACAATATTTCATTTTATTTGAGAAATAGTATATTGGATGTCATTTATGTGTAAATAATCAAATGTAAAATATGAATATTCCAAATTAAAAATTGAAACCAAACAAACTAGATTTAGTTTTTTCCTCAAATTTTCTTTATCAGTGTAGAATCTTACTTCATTACTTTTATGTCCCAAATTCAGACAAATTCAAGGTATCCAAATTCACCTGTCTTTAGGCACAGTGACCATGTGGCAAAAAGACATCCATAATGTTACAGAGATCTTCTTGGTATCTAATTTCCAACATTACTCTCCAAATTTTTCCTTCAATGATAAAATGTTGATGTAGTCTTTTCTATGAGATTTTTCTGAGGCCTTTTTTAAATGGTTAAGTCTGTTCAAATATTCCATATCCCAAAGTGAATTTTATAACAGAGTGAGACAATTATTGGGTTGTGCTCCAAAAAGTCCTTTGTAAGTCAGAAACAACAATGTATACTTTTATTCATTGATACATTCAATATTATGAATTGAGTACTACACACCAAGCACTATGCCAGGATCTGAATATTTCCTTCCTGCACAAATCAAAAGCCATATTATGTATGGTCACGAACGTTTCAATAGTCTCCCAGAAAAGGTTATTCTTCCAAAATGAAGTTGTAGCATTATTTCATTGAGGGTTCCTAATTGTAGTTTGAAATTTTTTTCCATTTATGGAATGGTTAGTCATGTGATTAAGAGAGGTAAAAGAAAATATATTGTTTTCCACATGAACTTGAGATTGCTAAATCACACTAGCACTTACATATTAAGGAAGATTATCATGTTATCATTTGCAGTGTTCATTTTCTCTCTTATTTTATAAAAAAGATTATTTTAGCTCCTAGAACTATTATAGAAACTAGACAAATGTACGATACATTAATAGACAAATTGGAACATATTATATAACATCAGAGAACTTGAAGTTACAAGTACAATGAGAAATAAAGAAAACTGCAGCTTTCATCAATACACAATAATTTATAATTTGATTTTTTGTTTTATTAATCAAAATTCCAAATTAAAAATAAAAATAATTAATATTGACTATATGTCATATACTAAGTTATTTAATTATGGTAAGCCACTTACCTGTACTCTGAACATTTTCCAAAATTAAGTACTGTGTGTATTCATTTTTTATACTAGACTCTACTGACCTACCTCTGCTCTCTCAGTAAATCCTTTTAAATTCAAAAGAAACATTTCCTTTGTTAATTTTGAGTACTTGGAATAATTTAAGAACAAAGCAACATCATTAATTTTGAGAAAGATAAATATGGAAATAATAGTATTTCCAAAACCTCAATTTGTTGGACTTTTGTTTAACTTCTAAACCTACTGACATATTAGTGCTCATAAAACAAGAAAGGAACTTAAATCTTACTGTTTCTATACTCAGCTCTATAATTAAAAGCATCTATGTAAGTAAAATGAAAGAGAAAAAGAAAGGAAGAAAGGAAGGATGAGAGAGAGAGAGGGAGGGAAATAACGCATTTCATGCTTTTCAGATAAATCTGAGGAAAAAGTAGAGCATTCATTCACTAAACAGAATATTTTTCACTATACATCATTTCAAACATCTGTATGTTATTTATTATTCAGCCAGGTATTTTAGTATAACCTAGATGCACAGTAGAATTATTAGCATATACAAAATATTTAAAATAAGTTAAATATTTAACTGCCAAAACTAGCTAAGGATTTCTTGCCATATTGCAATAACATAAAAATCATTGTAAATGATAAAAAAACAGTGATGAAGAATAAATTTTAATTTCCCAAATTCTCTTTCAACAATTTACTTAGTTTTTTTAAAAAAACAAATAACATTATATCCAATCTCTGGCACTGATTTCAGAAGCATACCATAAACTACATATATCTAAATCATTGTGCAATTCAAAACTGTAATACTTCTTCCATTATGCAAATAAGCAGACGACATTATAATACAATCAAATTTTCTCAAGGTTAAATCATCTATAGTTTGACATTTCTATTGCATAATTGCCTTCAAATTATATTTCCACAGTTCCCTACAAAGCTTAAGTGTTCTGAAGTACAAGTTTATTATTATGTCAGGCAAATCAAAATTAGATGGTAAGACCATCCTTGGTAACCTTGATAAAATCCACCATATAGCTAAAAAGAAATATTGCAGTTTATTTTAACTCTCACCTATATTCTGTTTTGTCAAAGGGTGTTGAAAGAGCTCAAAGGAAATATGAAGCCTGGTCTATTTAAAATATCTTGTTTTTAAGCACGCTGAAAAAGGGGAATGATAATACAAAATATATGTGGTTTTTGATCAGAAGAGGATTGAGAGCGAATTTTAATGAAGGCTTACAACATATTCAATTAATGTGCATTTGACCTAGGCTAACAGAAAAAACAATATCACAGTATAAGTATTTTAAGTATTTTCCAACTGACTATTTGACAATGTTCAAGCAGCTAATTATATTAACCATTATACCTTAGTAATACTGATGAGGAAATTGTTAAGTATTTGCCCATATTCATTTTCTTCATACCAAGTAAAGAAAACAAAATGTAAAGTCTTCTTACATTAAATATCACATTCTTTCTATTTTTCAATGTGATTCAGAACTTAGATAAAAGGGAGAAATCTCTCACCCCTGACACACACACACACACACACACAGAAGGTATGGATAGAGTTGGATTTCTTTCCTCTCTTCAGGTCTAGGGGTAGGAACAAAAATATTACTATAAAGTGTTGATAAACTGTGAGTTCTAGAGTGGCAGTGAGGTGTTTACAACTATGTGTGCCAAGGACTGAGAGGTCCATCTAGAATTACACAAAGGATTTCAGCAGGAATTGAAATGCTGCCTACATAAGGCTTACTGTAGCCCATACTCTGAGAGATGACATAGAGCTCAGTTCAGTGGAATATTAATTAATGAAGATTGCACAACTTTCTGAAGCTTCCCTTGTGCTGTACAATTGGGAACATGAGTGTGGAAGCCATATAAATGGTGAGAAATGACAACATCATTCAAGGAGATCAAAGTTGTGATTAGAAAATGAAAAAAAAATTTAAAAACACCACATTTTCAGCGATAGCTCAGAGTTGAAAAAAATAACCACAATATGTTCTACATAAACTGATCACTAACCCCTTACCACCACTGCCAAAAGCAAAAAACAAACCTCAACAAACAAAAAATGAATGTTGATATAGGAAAACAGCCAATAATTCTGTTTTATATAGATTGAGCTCATACACATGGTTATCTATGAACTCGGTATATATGAAATTAAGCAAAAAAAGGGAGTTGAATGGTACTAGAATTTTCAACTGGAAGTTCTATAACTGCGACCAAACACATGAAGATTTTAAAAAATAATTACAAAAATAGCAGTAAAGAGAATAATGCAACTGAAGCAGGAGCAAACAAGCCTAATCCTGGTTAAAAACTGAAGCTACCATAGTTTGTAGAGATATTCAAGATAATGGAATAACAATTTTTATTTCCATCTTGCAAAATTCAGATTGGTTTATGATTATTAAACCAAACACACATACACACACACACACACCCCAAAACAAACTCTGTACTATCCAGCAGAATTTATAACTCAATTTGAAGAGAGAAACCATTAAAGTTGTAACCAAAAAATATGTGAGCAAATCCAGGACAAAAGTTCTCTGGTTTAATTACCAGAGAATTTCAAACACAGCAATTGGTTAAGTCATGGTGAGAGTTACAAAAGAGATGGGAGTTTGATTTGAAATCTCTTAAGCTCTTATGAAAGATGAAGCAAACTTAGAAAAGAGAAAGGGTAAAGATTATACACAGTAGAAATGCTTGATTTTGTACCTTGTTTCTTAGCCTCAACATAAAAAAAATCATAAATCTCTCCATTTGAGTTTCCAGAGCTAAACAGAAAGTGAACTACAAATGTTTAGATAGCTTATCAGCCTTATTTGGTATGGATTAGTGTAACTCTTGTCCAACTCTACCAATTAGCTCAGTAATCAAATGTGCTTTCATTTCATTTAGTGTCCTAATTAAATGATTCTGGGATCCTTGTCCATAAATTTCAGAAAGCTTGTATTTTATATCTAGCAACACCTGCCTGCTCAGCCTACCACACCTCGAAAATCCCAGGTACTCCAAGGAATAACACAGATCAGTCAGGTCAGGTCTTAAGTGCCTTGTTTCATTAAGCAAAAACCGGAAAGGCTGAATATTGAGCTAAGTAGCCTTATTAATGGTTATTACTTGATTTATAGAGTTCATTTGACTACATCAATACCCTGAAAGGTCCTATTTCCCATTTCACTAAATGCTTCCACCACTCAGTGACGTTGTCATCAGAATTATGATATTCAACTGGATAAGGCAAAGACTTTCCCTTGTACCAAGCGTTGTGACAGCTGAAGCTTATAGCCTGGCCATGTGGGCCCTGGTCTCTGCAGAGTATTGGCGCCAACAAGGTCTGCCCTTCTCCATCATGGGGAGCCTTCAACAGGATATAACTATTGTTACAGCTAATGTGGAAACTAATGATTGATTACACCTTCAGGTTTACCAGTAATTCTTTATGCTATTTGTGTGAGAGGAGAGATGAGATAATCTACAAGTCAGTCTTTCCCAAATATCTCCAGAATTATGCCCATATAAGCACGCTGTCTCCCTTGTGTCCATACATAAGCTAGACCTTCATGTATCAGCAATTTTTGAAGCAGGGTTTTAACATAATTTTGGTTAAGGTTTTTCCAAAGTGGCAGGATACGGAACATTCTAGCATCAGAAATGCGGTTAGACACAAGCTCTATCCTATAACATATACTACTGTTAAATACTATCAGCACATTTTCAGGGTCTGCCATATATTCTTGTCAGACTGTGGTCAGAGCATGATGAGTTTATCAAAGACAACCTTTAAATTTCGGAAGAATGGAACGTGAGCCTTACTTCCTTCCCTCTTAGAAAATATTCTATGTCTGTTCAAATTCATAACTTGCAATTTCAGTTGGCCCATAGGCATGGATATAGGAGGAAGACTACACGATGAGCCTACAGCCAAAGCAAATTGTACTCTTTTCCTACAACAGTGCTTTTCAACCTAGAACAATTCCTCTCTTCCTCCAGGACATATCCAGCAATATCTAGAACCATTTTTGGTTGTCACAACTGAGGAGTGCTATTGGTATTTACTGGGTAAAAGCCAGGGATTCTGCTAAACACAAGACTATATACAATACAGTCTGCTTCAGCAAAGTTTATCCATCCTTAAATACCAATACTGTCTGTGTTAAGAAACCCTGCTTTCTAAGTATGACCTTCTGTAAAATGCAGCTTGCTGTCTTCACTCCTGAACTCCATCTATCTTGCAGTTTCTAATGCTAAGATTTTGTTGCCTTGTTAATATATTATCAAATGCATAAGTGCAGTCACATAAAATTTCCTTGAATTAGAGTTTATAATCAATGTTGCATTATAAATAAAATAAAAAGCTAAGAAAATGATTTATTTAAAAAATATGTTTCTTTTCAAATCAAAGTTAGGCTAAAATAAGAAGTTAGAAAAATACAGATGTATTCATGGAAAAGATCAAGGTGTGCCAAATTTGGTTTAGAGCTTAGAGATGATTTAGGCATATAGTGCATGTGTGTGTGTGCACTGTGTTTTACTGACTGGATGGATACTCATTAAAATGTTATAATAGTTAATACTGAGTATTAGGAGTGTGAATAATTGTAAATATTATATGCAACTATATAATATGTACTGTATATATATGCTGTGTATATATATGTACAGTATACATACATAATGTCATTTAAAACACATTTTGAACAGAATATAGATTAAAAAAACTGAACCACACATATGTAATAGAATAATTTATGATGATGGGTCTTGAGGCAGGCTGCCCCAAAATATGCCAAGGTGGAATACTGATTATTTTGAACTAAAGTTACCTGAGAAACAGCCAGTACAAGAAGACTATTCTGACCCTTTCTTTGTTCCCCTGAGAGCAGGAAACAATACCCACATGGGAAGGTTTCCTCATTATGCCTGGAGGATGGAGGGAATCCTTGCTACCATAGATAGGGAATTCCAGGCCAAGAAAGCTGTATAAACACACTTTGTTACTTCTTTTTTAATTTTGTACCCCAAGCAAAAACCCCTTTGTTTTGTCGAATCCTCACAAATAATGGATTTTTTTTTTGTCTAAAAAGTTAAAGAAACAGATTGTTTTGGTCATTTCTTCAGTCCTATAATTATGGGACCTCCATACATATGAAATTAAATGTTTGTCTCCTGTTAATCCGTTTTATGTCCATCTGATAATTAGATCAGCCAAAAGAACCTAGAAGTGTAGAGAAAATTTTTTCCTCCCCTACAATGACAAAGATAAGCTTGCAGTTTGGTGGAGAAATAACATTCTTTTCAATAGTAGTGCTGCATTAAACATTCAAATACAAAAGTAATAATCTTGACCCCTATTTCATAGCATAACTAGGAGTAAATTCCAGGTAGAATACAGATATAACTGTGAACAGATAAACAACAAGGGATTTAGAAGAATACATAGAACATCTACATGACCTTACAGTAAGCAAAGATTTATTAAAAATAGGACTAAGAAAAGAGCAAACCAGGAAGGAAAATAAAAATGTATAAATTAAACAATATAAAAATTAACAAATACTATTTATACCAGGCACTACTAAGAGAGTGGAAAGCCAATGAATAGATTGGGTGAAAATATTTTCAATGCATACATCCAAGATCACATGTAGAATATATAAAAAATTCTTATATGCCAATAAAAATGCAATACAAATGAGCACCAATAATTTTAAGGGAAAATAATTATAAAAGTGGATCTATAAATAGCCAATAAAATTTTTAAAAGCTGCTCAACTTGATTAGTCATCATTTAAATGCATATTTAAACCAGTGCAACACTACATACACAACAGAATCGTTAAAATAGTAAATAAATAAATAGCAAGAATGAGGAACAAATGAAATATAAATGGTTATGACCTACAGCAAGGTTGAAAAATTGTTTTCTGCTATTTACTAAAGCTGAACATCATACTCTATGACTTGTCAATTCCTATCATAGATTTTTATCTAAGAGAAATGCTTACATACATTTGTCAAAAGATGTGTACAAGAATTATCACAGTAGCTTATTTGGAATAACCAGAAATTTCAAATAGTGTAAGTATCTAATAACTGTGGAATAAACATACTATAAGTGTAGTAATCTTAAATGGAAAAAAATTACAAAAGAGTTACAAAAGAGTAAAATATTGATATAGCACAGTCATTGGAATGAACAAATCACAACTATATCAACCACATGTATGAATCTCACACATTATTTTGAGTGATAGATGCTAGTAATGAAGGAGTAAATATAGAATGACTTTATTTATATAAAGTCCAAAAATGAACACAATTAATCTATAGTGTTAGAATAAAGATAGTGAGTGATTAGCTTATGAGATGGTTTTGTCTGGGAAGAAAACAGGGGAGAGATTCTGAATTACTTGGTTAGGTCCTATATTTTATTGTGGATGCTGCATAAAGATTGTGTTTGTCTTGTGAAATTCACTGACCTTACAATTTTACACTTTTTATGTATGTTATTATTTAATAAAATTCATAAAAATATGCTACAGGAAATAAAACCATTTTTTGATTTTTCCTGAAAAAAAATTATACTTTGATGCCCCACTGAATTTGAGTAATAATGCTTTTATTTTGGTCAACAGAAAATGAACTTTGATTCTCATTCTACATTAGTTTGCAAAAGCTTTCTATTCAAACAGAGGTGGGGTATCTATTACCCTAAGAACTATAAGATAATCTTTCTCAAACTCCAATTCCTCATAAATAAAATAGAATATTCACAACAGAATATGTTAGAATTAAAGTAGAAAATATATGCAAAATTTAGCACAAATCTTAATACAAATATTCATGTTACTTAATTCTTTCTTATCTCATATAGAAATTCCAAATGACATCTTTTAAGTAAATTAGGTATAATATTCAGACCAACAATAAATTAGGTTGAGAACTAAATAAAATGAACTGAATTTCATTTTTCATTTAGCTGTTGACCCTCTTGTAATCTTTTGTTTACCAGGACACATAGCAAGCTCTCCTGTTGTCACTTCATCTGCTAGATGCTGCTGTTAGATGCTGTTGCTGGTGATCATCATCATTTATATTTGTCAGGAGATATGAACTGTCCAACTCTAAGATGAATATATCTACTAAAGGCTCAAAATGCCAAGTAGATATTTATTTTCATAACTGTAAGTAGAGTATTAAAGTATATTGCTATTTTTAACTTGGTTTATAGTGAAAAATTGTACTACCCAGTTAAATAACTCGAGCAATCTTAGTTTTAACTTTCTTCTTGGAGTTTAGACAATGGACTTAACCATGTACATCTCTCAAGCCTGTCCAATACCCAGATCAAACTGATTGAAGGAGTAAGAGAATGAAAGAAAATAGCTATTTCTATTAAATTTTCATGTGTAGCCAAAACAAGACTGGATATGGACCTCCCACAGCTTTTAGTTTTGAGAGGTTAATATTGTGTTTATCACTATGTCACATGGGGTGATGACTGTCACCCCATGACAGGGAATGAAGGGCAAGATCACTGAAATATGTATTGAATTGACAATGACTCTACAAAGTGGTCAGATGTAGGTCTTGCAATTATATGGGTGATAATGTGGGATATCAACTCATATTTAAGAGTGTTTGCTAGCAGGCAAGAAACAGAGATAGTTGATAATAACTGGAAATTCAGTAACCTGGAAAAGCTTTACAAATGAAATATATTAATAGGCAAAGTCCTAAATCTTAAATATGCAAACTAGGAAAGCAGTGGAAAATTCAAAGAGCCTTTCCAAGTTCTAATTTGAGTAATGTAAGACTAGAAGAAGGGGCCCAAGACAAAGCAATGTCAAGGACACAAAGAAAAATAATTATCAAGAAATGTAAACTGAATGTTAGGAAACAAATAGAATACAAAGAAAATAAGAACATAAGGCAAAATATCCAGAGTTGCTAGACCAGCACAAAACTTTAAATATGGGTATTCACTAAGTTTTGCCAGGAAGAAGGTAGTAAAGACAATTACAGAAAACAGTACCACTCTCCCAGCAGAGCAAAATTTTCAAACACTTATGGAGGGCCTACTCTTGCCTGGTATTATACAATCCTACAAAACAATAATCCACCTACTGAAACTATAAGTTCCTCCAGGAACCTTCTTTCTAATGAAGTTACCCAAATTATTGGAGGTGTTCACATGTTAGTAATAGGCTCCTCTTTTATACATGCAAAGGGGAAAGAAATTTAAATTCATTTCTCAACCAGAATTATTTTTATTAACATTTAGAAAAATTATAACATGTATCTGTGTATACAGGTAAATGAAAATGAGATAAGCAAATATAGATTTATAGATGAGAGAGAGAGAAAGAGAGATAAAACTGTTGCTTGAGGTCAACTATTCTGAAGAAATAATGACCTTATAATAAATATGGCTTGTGGTCAGGTGTACTGGGCAAAATTTTAAAAATGCTTTCCCTCATTGTTTCCCACTCTAATATTGAGGACTGAGAATATTATATGTTTTCATGCCCATGAATATGTTACTTTACATGGCTAAATGGACTTGCATATGTAATTAAGGTTACTAATCAGCTGTTCTTAAAACAGAAAGATTATCCTGGATTTTCAGGCAGGGAGAAGGTAATATAATTACGTGAGCCGTTTAAAAGCAAACTTTTTCCAGCAAGCAGCAGAGCATAAAGTGAGATATTCGAATAAATAGTGCAAGGCACTGGACATGCTATTCCTGACTTCAAGATGGAGGCCACCATGTTACAAGGACATGAGGATGTGGGCAACCCCTATAGGCTAAGGCTTGCCCCAGCTGATGACCAGCAAGGAAAGGGAGACTTCAATATTCCAACTGCAAGAAAACAAATTCTTCTGATAACCAGTGAACTTGAAAGAACCCCAGATTGGGCCAAAGCCCTACCAATATCTTGACTTCAGCCCAATAAGACACTGACCAGAGAATCTTGTCGTGATGTGCAAGACTTCTGACCAACAGAACTATGTGCTAAGATATAGACATTGTTTTAAGCCACTGTGTCTGTAGTTAATTGCTAGGCAACAATGGAAATCTAATGGATTAAGGTTAATACTTGTATATATATGCCCTATTTGGTTTATAAATAAATACTAAATAGTATTAATAGAGTGCACATATGGTATATAGGAACAATTGCTTGAAAGAGATAAAAATTTAAGGGAATAATTCATTTTAATAAACTTTTAAGTTTACAGGAGTTTTAGATTCAGAAAAAAGTTAAAATGATGGTACAGTGAGTTTCTGTATACCCCTCACCAAAGTTTCTCCAATTGTTAACATCTTACATTAGTAAGGTATAGCTGTCACAACTAAGCAACCAAAATTGGAACATTGCTATTAACAAAACTCCACACTTCACTTGGATTTCACTAGTTTTCCCCACATGTCCTTTTTCTGTTCCAGGATCCCATCCAAGATACCACATTGCATTTAGGCATTATGTCTCCTCAGTCTTCACTGTGACAGTTTTGCACAATTTTTGCTTCATGACAATTTTGAGAAGTCATGAAAAAGTATTTCGTAGAATATCTCAATTTGGTTTTTCTGTAGTTTATCTCATGATTAGATAGGGTTATGTGTTTTGGGGAATACCACAGAGGGGAAGTACAATTCTCATCATATCATATCGGGGGCAAAAGCTGTTTGCTGATTATCTAAACCTTGATTATATGACCAAAGTACCGTTTGCCTGGTTTGTCCATTATAAAATTACATTTTCTTTTTTTTTCCATACTCTATTCTTTGGAACTAACCTCACTAAGAACAGCCCACAGTAGTCAAGCAGAAGAATAATTTGGAATTCTACAAAGAGGATTTATCTCTTGACTTTATTTATTCAATAATTTATTTATATTACTATGGACTTATTGGTTTTATACTTTTGTTTATAAGTTAATGGTTTTTTGTTTTGTTGCTCAAATTGTTTCAGCTTTTGCTATTGGGAAAATTTTAATTGGCTGCTATATACTCTTAAAGGCCCCTATTCTTTTTTTTTTAATACTTCCTTACTTTCTGATACTTCATAATGCTCTAGATTCATCTTGAACTTTTCTTGCCTGAGCCCTAGAGTCAGCCATTTGTCTAATGTGTTGTGGCCCCTTTTACTAGAAAATGGTATTAGAAACAAAAATTGGACTCTAAGTGTTCTTAATGCTACTGGGGTACAATAACTATTTTTAATAAATGTTTAAAGCATATATTTGTTTGATTGTGAAAGTTATAAATGTTTATTTAGGGAATTTGGAATCTATGTAAAGTTACAAAGAAATGGAAAAGCACTTGTATATTTTCAGAGAATGTTAGGAGAATTTTTACATAATAAATGGTACTTTAGTTGATTCCATGATACCAATGTATTGGATTGATTTGTCACAGTAGAGAACAGTGGTCTCAACAAGGAGATGTCATTATCAATGATGGGTAACATAGAATTAAGGATGCACTGGGACAGCTCTACACTTATCTCAGGAAACACTGGTATGCCTGGTGCCAACCCGTGGCCAAAATAAGGATTAGATAGGCTAGCTGGTAATTTATACTGTGCTATTCAATGCTTGAATAGCCTCTAGCAGTCCCCATGTCCTGCTTGTCTACATTGTTTGGGGATGTATAAACTGATGGTCTATACTCAGTTTAACTATTTACACAAACTAAGTTGACTACATTGTGAATGGGCTATGAAAACGCCACTGGAAACTTGCCTGAACTTGCCTGAAACCAAGATTTCATCTACATATCTTGGCAGTTCATTATTTGAAATCAAAGCATGTCCTAGTTAATGAAAAGGGGTTTAGAGATCTATGCCTTCACTTTCTTTCTACTGATATACCCTATCCTTTATTTTTATTACAGGCTTTTTGTGTGTGAGGAAGTGCAAGTTCACTAACAAGTTTAAATTTAAATAGGCACAGACCCTTCTAAATAGTGTGGTCTCTCTAGAGAAGCCTGAAAAGAAGACAAAGGAAGAAGGAGAAGAGGAAGAAATAAATAGAACACTGGAGGAAAAAAATCACACAGATTGAAAAGATTTTAGTAATATGAATTAACTAGGAATAAAGACTAGAAGTCTACAGGAGTAGTGTTTCTAGGTCTTATGTAATAGGTACCTGAGCATCCTCTGTCTTCCATCACCCCTCCCAATGCCCATGTTCTTACCCATTCTTTCCTTTCTACTCTTTCACTTTGATATTTTTGACTTAACAGAATGCCCTGAAGATCACTCAGTTTGATTTATATAAGATATTCCACATTCATTTTTTTAAATAAATTTAATTTATTTGTTTGCTTTTATTTTTGGCTATGTTGGGTCATTGCTGCTGTGCGCAGGCTTTCTTTAGTTGCGGTGAGCGGGGGCTACTCTTCGATGTGGTGTGCAGGCTTCTCATTGTGGTGGCTTCTCTTGTGAAGCACGGGCTCTAGGCACACAGGCTTCAGCAGTTGTGGCAAGTGGTCTCAGTGGTTGTAGCTTGCAGGCTCTTGAGTGCAGGCTCAGTAGTTGTGGTGCATGGGCTTAGCTTCTCTGTAGCATGTGGGATCTTCCCAGGCCAGGGCTTGAACCCATGTCCTTTGCATTAGCAGGCAGATTCTTAACCACTGTGCCACCACGGAAGCCCCCACATTCATTTTTGGAGATACAAATTACCTCAAAGAGTTAAAATACCATAGTTCACTTAACAAATCTCTAATTGAACTACATTTATATTTGTTAATCTTTCACTACTTTAAATACTACTGTAATAAAGTTTCAAGTTCAAGACTTACCATATAGGTACAGCAATCAAAACATTGTATTATTGGCTAAATAGGAGACAATAAGATTAAGGGAACAGAATAGAGAGCCCAGAAGTAGACCCACATCAGTATGGTTAATTGATCTTTGATAAAGCATCAAAAAACAACTGAATTGAGAAAGGATAATTTTTTCAGCAGATAGTGCTGAAAAAAAAAATCTAGACACTACTTACACCCTTCAAAAAAAGTAACTCAAAATGAATCAGACCTAAATGTAAAATACAAAATTATAAAACTTCTAGATGATAATACAGAGCAAACCTAGATGATGTTGGGTATAATGATGCTTTTTCAGATACAGCACCAAACCATGACGCATGAAAGAAAAATTTGATAATCTGGACTTTATTAAAATTAAAATTGTCTTGTGCAAAAGACACTGTTAAGAGAATGAAAAGACAAGCCATAGACTAGAAGAAAATATTTGTAAAACACATGTCTAATAATGGACTCATATCCAGAATATACACAAAACTCTTAAAAGAAAACAAATAAACAAATAAAAAACAATTTAAAAGTGGGCAAAAGATCAGAACAGATACCTCACCAAAAAGGATATGCAGATGGCAAATAAACATATGAAAAGTTGCTCCCCATCACATGTCATCAGGGAAATGCAAATTAAAAGAACAGTAGGATACCAGTATTCACCTATTAAAATAGTTAAAATCCAAAATGCTGATAACACTAAATGCTGGTGAAGATGTGGAGCAACAAAAACTCTTATTGGTTGGTGGTGGGAATGTAAAATGATAGACACTTTTGAAGAAAGTTTATATATTTCCTGAAATACTAAACATACTCTTACCATATGATCCAGACATTTTGTTCCTTGGTATTTATCTGAATTAGTTGAAAATGTATGTATTCACAAGCACCTTCTCACAAATGTTTATTGCAGCTTTATTCATAATTGCCAAAACTTTGAAGCAACCAAAATATTCTTTGGTTAGGTGAATGGATAAATTGTGATACATCCGGACAATGGAATATTAATCAGTGATTAAAATAAATGAGCTATCAAGCCATGAAAATAAAGGGAGGAACCTTAAATGTATATTACCAAGTTAAAGAAGCCAATCTGAAATGACTATATATTATATGATTCCAAATGTATGACATTCTGGAAAGGCAAAACTATGGGTAACGTGAAAAAACAAATGGTTTCCAGTGGTTTGGAAAGAGAGAGAGAAATAAGTGGAGTGCAAGGGATTTTCAGGACAGTGAAACTATTCTGTATGATACTATAACAGTGGATATTTGCCATTATACATTTGTCAAAACCCATAGACTGTTCAACAAAAAGAATTAAATCTACAAGTATTGGCTAGGATGTGGAGAAAAGGGAACCCTCATATACTGTTGGTAAGAATGTAAAGTGGTGCAGCCACTGTGGAAAACAGTATGGAGGTTTCCCCCAAAACTAAAAATAGAACTACCATATGACCCAGAAATTCCGATCCTGGGTATATAACTGAAAAAAACAAAAACACGAATTTGAAAAGATACATGCACCCCAATGTTCATAGCAGCATTATTTACAATAGCCAAGATATGGAATCAACCTAAGTGTCCATCAACAGATGAATGGATAAAGAAGCTGTGGTATGTATACACAATGGACTACTACTCAGCCATAAAAAAGAATGAAATTTTGCCATTTGCAGCAACATGGATGGACTTGGAGGGCATTATGCTAAGTGAAATAAGTCAGAGAAAGACAAATGCTGTATGATATCACTTATGTGTGGAATCTAAAAAAATACAACAAACTAGTGAATATAACAAAAAAGAAACATACAGATACAGAGAACAAGCTAGTAGTTACCAGTGGGGGGCAGGGGCAATATAGGGGTGGGGGAGTGGCAGGTACAAACTATTGGGTGTATGAGAGGTTCAAGGATGTACTGTACAACATGGGGAATATAGCCAATATTTTGTAATAAATGTAAATGGAAAGTAACTTTTAAAAATTGTATAAAATTTAAAATTTTTTAAATAAATATATTTTTTAAAAGATTTAAATCTAATGAAAACTACTGACTTTGGTTGATAAGGAATGAGTCAATATTAGTTCAATGTATCAAATATGTCGCACCCATTCAGGATACTGATGATGGTTAGGGAGACTGTGCACAGGAGAGAGGATATGTAGGAACTCAATACTATCTGCTCAATATTTCTATAAATCTTACACTGTTCTAAAAAATAAAGTAAATTAGAAAAATAATACTCCTTTGAATTATCCTGTGACTATATAATTTTTTTTTGTTTTTGTTACTATTTTTTTTCTGGATGTAGTTTCCATGTGATCTTGGATTAAGAAGTCTGTCTTTTAAAAGTAGTTTTGAAAGACTTTTGAAAAGATAAGCCAACTTCTGGTTTTAGTTATGACAAGTAAAGAGACTGGAAGTTATCACTTACATTCTCATAAAAACAAAAAGCTGAACAAACTAAAAATCAACAATTATTCTTAGATCAATTAGAAAACTGATGTCACAAGGCAAACTCCCAACCCCAAAACCATAGAGATAGGTGGATACAGAGAATCACAGCTGTGATCAAGCACTGTTAAGAGAATGAATATGCAAGCCAAAGACTGGAAGAAAATATTTTCTAAACATATATTTTATAAAGAACTTTGTGATGGTTAATGTTATATGTCAATTTGACTGGGCTACAGGATACCCAGATAGCTTCTAAAACATTATTTCTGGGTGTTTCTGGAAGGGAATCGAATTTTTCTTAATTTTTTAAAAATATTTTTTGATGTGGGCCATTTTTAAAGTCTTCATTGAATTTGTTACAATATTGCTTCTGTTTTATGTTTGTTTTTTGGGGGCCAGGAGGCATGTGGGATCCAGGGATCGAACCTGCACCCCCATGCATCGGAAGGTGAAGTCTTAACCACTGGACTGCCAGGGAAGTCCCGAGAATAGAATTTAAATTGATATACTGGGTAAAGCAGATTGCTCCTCATCAATGAACTGGGTATCATCCAATCCCTTGAGGGCCTGAGTACAACTAAAAGGCAGAAGAAGGGTGAATTCTCTCTCTTTCTGAGTTGGGACCTCCATCTCCTCTTTGCCTTGGACATTGGCCATCCTGGTTCTCAGGTCTTCAGAATTCAAACAGGATTTTTACCATTAGCTCTCCTCATTCTCAGACCTTTGGATTTGAACTGAGTTAAACCACTGGCTTTCAAGGTTTTCCAGTTTGTAGATGACAGCTCATGGAACTTCTTGGCCTCCAAATTACATGAGACAATTTATACATCTCCTCATATATCCTATTGTCTGTTTTTCTGAAAAACTCGAATACAAACTTGTATGTAACATATACAGCATTTCTTTAAACTCAACATTAAGAAAGCAAACAACACAATTAAATAATAGGAAAATAATGTGACTAGACATCTCATCGAGGGGACATAAAGGGGTCAAACAAGCATTTGAAAAAGTACTCAACATTAGGGAACTGCAGATTAAAACAACAATATGATATCACTACACATTTTTATAATGCTAAAATCCAAAACACTGACCACACCATATGCTACCTAGAATATGGAGTAGCAGAACTCTCATTCATTGCTGGTAGAATATAAAATGGTACAGTCCCTCGGAGAGCAGTTTAGCAACTTCTTACAAAGCTTCTTATAGTCTTAGCATACAGACCAATAATCACACCTTTAAGTATTTACCTAATTGAATTGAAAACTTATGTCCACACAAAATTCTGCACATAAATATATAAAAGCTTTATCATAATTGACCACAACTGGAAGCAACCAAGATGTCCTTCAATAAGCAAATGTATAAACAAACTGTGATACATTAATACAATGGACTATTATTCAGCAATAAAAAATCATGATCAATCAAAGTGCAAAAAGACATGGAGGGATCTTGCGTGCACATTGTTATGTAAAAGAAGCCAGACTGAAAAGCCTCTATATTGTGCTATTCTGACAATATGGCATTCTGGAAAAGGCAAAGCTATTAGAGATAGTAAAAAGATCAGTGTTTTAGGAATTTGAGGGAAGGGAAAGGATGGTCAGAATAGTCAAGGCCCTGGGGACTTTTAGGGCAGTAAATATTCTACATGATACTGTAGTGGTAGATAAAAGATGTTATGCATTTGTTAAAAGCCATAGAACAATACAACACAAAGAGTGACACAACGTAAACTATAAACTTTCATTAATAATATATCAATATTGGCTCATTAATTGTAACAGATGTTCCACACTAATGCAAAATGTTGATAACAGGGATACTATGGAAGGTGGTTACCGATGGTATATGGGAACTCTCTGTATAATCTGATCAATTTTTCTGCAAATCTAAAACTATTCTTAAAAAATAAAGTCTATTAATTAAAAAAAAATAGTTAACCCTACTCTTAGAGAACTCCAAGATATTGATATTTCATTTTTCTTTCACAAAGATAAATCAGTAAGAATCTCTTCTCTTAGTTATAAAAAAAATAAAAAAAAAAAATTTGGTTGAGTAGCTTAAGAATCAAAAAAGTAGATTTATTCAATAGAGAAACAAGAGTATACCTAATTTACTTCAGGTCCTTGTCCTAAAAATTATGCATAAACATTCATGAATGTCATGACAAACAGACACAGAAAAGGGTAAGAGAAATTAGGTAAGGAAGAGAAGATGAAAATGGGAAAAGGAAATAAGATAATAAACTTAGATGTATTGTTCTTAGGACAAAAAAGAAAACATATAATTAAACAACTCTTAGATTTCTACTCTCCCCCAGGGAAGATTCAATGTGCCTGACTGATAGTAAGTGTAGGGAATGCTTCAGGCTGCTACAATATCACCAGTCTTAGCCAGTTTACGTAGAGGACAAATACAATGTTGTTTTATAGTAATGTCAATAGGTAAAGCAAGTAAAAGAATTTAAACAGGCATAGTCATCATTTAATTAATACCTATGGTGTCTATTTCTGCTTTCCCAAAATCAGTGGGAGAAACCTCATAATATCACTATCATAATATAGCCTTGCCAAGACCACTGAGACTGGCAAGTGCTCAATTCCATGTTAGGTGGTCTCTGATCAGTTTGGTCACATCGCACTTGTGTGCCTAGCTTTCTCCTTTCTTGATGGGTTACAAATAAAAGCCACCTGCAGTTCTTTTTTTCCTTATTTTCTATATTCTGTTCTCTGTGACTGGCATATTTCCTCTTAAGTTTACAGATTTAATTAATTTTATTTACAGTAATTCATATACTTTTAAATTGGATAATAATTGTTACAGATAATACTTGTACATAGTTTAGATATAAATAGTGACATACAACTTAAAATGTCAAAAAGTATTCTATGGCTCCATCCTTCCTCATCTCTAGTTCTCTTTCTTCAGAAGAATCTATTTTTTTCTGATTTCTCTAGTATCTACGCCCATATTTTTAAATACCATATTGTTATCTCCTGTTTCTTTTCTCTTTCAATTTCAGCCATTTTCAGTGGGTAGTTGATTACGTAATGTGTTTTTCCTCATGGATAGGAGTTTTTAGATCCAGCAGAAAAGGGGTGAAAAATAATGATACATATATAGATACATTAAGCAACCAGTAAAGGAATTACTAACTACTGATAAAACAAAAAGTAGTACATGAAAAAAATACATTGATAGTATGGTACATAGCTTGATTATACTATAATATTTATAATAAAAAAATGCAAAAATTGAATATGGATTCAACCACAAGAACTGTGTCCAGTTGTACTAGGTAAGTGGTAATAGGTGGGGGTATACAAGAAACAAATTTTCAATTTAATTAGTAAGAATTAAGTTGAAAGTAGCTAAGCTATTTCCCCACCTTACTCATTTTAGTCTTAGCTATGTGACTTGCTTTCGACAGTGGAATGTGGGTGGTAGTTACAACATGCTATTTCTTTTTTATTTATTTATTTATTTTATTTATTTATTTTTGGCTGCGTTGGATCTTCGTTGCTGCTCACGGGCTTTCTCAATTTGCAGAGTTCAGGGGCTACTCTTTGTTGCGGTGCATGGGTTTCTCATTGCAGTGGCTTCTCTTGTTGTGGAGCATGGGCTCTAGGTGCACGGGCTTCAGTAGTTGTCGCTTGAGGGCTCTAGAGTGCAGGCGCAGTAGCTTCATGGCATGTGGGATCTTCCCAGACCAGGGCTCAAACCTGTGTCCCTTGCATTGGCAGGCAGATTCTTAACTACTGCGCCACCAGGGAAGTCCCCACATGTGCCGTTTCTAAGCCTAGTTCTTAACAGGCATCAATAATGTGGGCTTCTCTGGTGATACACCACAATGAGAAGCCCATGCACCACAACGAAGAGTAGGCCCCACTCGTCACAACTAGAGAAAGCCCACACGCAGCAACGAAGACCCAACACAGCCAAAAATAAAATTAAAAAAAAAAAAAGAGGCATCATGTGTTTTGTCCCTCTTGTACTATTTCCATGATAAGAACAGGCTTTGGGTAGCCTGTTGAGCCAGAAGAATGGAAGATATTGGGGCAGACCTGTACTTAGCCCTCAATTTGGAGCAAAGTCCAGAAAAGTCCAGCTTAAATCATGTAAACTTCATCCAATCTGCAGATGGGTAAATGAGAAAGACATGCTTCATATTGTTTTCCCTTCAATATTGAGGTAATTTATTACAAAGCCTTATTGTAGCCACAGATAATTAATACAACCTCCCTTTTTTGTTTAGAAATTTCTAAAAATATCTTGATCCTCAGCTTTTCCTTCCTATTTATGAGTTAGGTGACAGATGTTGTTTAGAACTTGTATTTCTGTTTTGGGTAAAAAGGTTGAAGGACCTGACCTTGTGGATTTCACTGCCTGATCATAAAGCCATTAATGATTTTTTCTTTGTCATTCAAATTTCTCCAAATATAAGTACTTTGTCAGACCTTTTCTTTTTGCCAAGTCATTTTAACTAGGGAAATATTTCCCACTTTTCTGCCTAGGAAATATAAAAAGATTGCCAGCATCCAGGAAGCCAATACTTGAAATGGGTAAGGACTTCACATTCAGTGTGCAGACTTTTACTCCTAGATTATATTTTCATTAAGTCCTCTCTCCCATACTCAGCTATATATAAAGTTTTCATCAGCCTTGCTAGTTTATGTTCTCTGGAAAGATTATATCCTTTGTATGCCATGTGGTGCAGTTGCCTTGCTACGACAGGAGTAAAGAATGGAATGTAGGGTTTCCCTGGTGGCGCAGTGGTTGAGAGTCCGCCTGCCGATGCAGGGGACGCGGGTTCGTGCCCCGGTCCGGGAAGATCCCACATGCCGCGGAGCAGCTGGGCCCGTGAGCCATGGCCGAGGAGCCTGCGCGTCCGGAGCCTGTGCTCCGCAACGGGAGAGGCCACAACAGTGAGAGGCCCGCGTACCGCAAAAAAAAAAAAAAAAAAAAAAAAAAAAAGAATGGAATCTAGCATTTAACTAAATGCTTTTTATGTAAACTTTATTGGTAATAATAATATCAACAAACACTTATATAGGAATAATCACCTGCCACTGTTTTGAGGGCTATGTACTTGCTAACTTATTTAATTCTCCCAACAACCCCTGTGTTAGGTATTATTATTACTCCTATTTTATAGATGAGGAGACTGAGGAGAAGATAGGTATCACTCTTGTTGGTCTCCTCATGCAGTAACTGATCATCCGTCTTCTTTGTAGCTTCCAAAAATGTGATGCTATCATGTTTATTATATTCTGTTTTTTTATGTTTATGTTCTTGCATGAGGGAACAGATACATCTCTTTTTAATTATGATATTGTTAGATAAATATATTTGCTAACTAAACTGGATGCATCTCTTTAAGTCAATACAGTATAATATTACCCCTTTATATTCCCACTGAACTTAACAACAAAAATAGTCAATTTGGGTAGCATATAAGTTACGAAGAATGTTGAAAGGCATTCTTGAAATCTGTTATATACAAGATCCTGAAATGACTAAACTATGAAATGAGTAGTCATTTAAGCACGTGGACCATCATTAACAGTGTTATTCTCTGGATGTGTTTCCAAAATGCGTGGAGCATTCCATGGACTTGAGATTTGCCACTTTGTAGATAGAGCACCTCTCCTCTGAACAGTGTTGTCTAGAAATGCAGCACTGATGCCATGATTTGCATTTTAATTTGGTTGTACGTCTATCTCAGTGATAACATCAGTTTTAATTGGTTGCATGATACAGCTTGCCCTTCATGGCTGTATGATTCAGGTTTGTCTTGCTTTAGTGAAAGCCGTCTGGCCTGGTGTTTCTAATACACACATCTGCAGGGCAGCAGGTAATTAATGTTATTGATGCTGCTGATTACATTGAATCTTTTTACCATCTTTCTACTTTCTCCTTGTTAAAGTAGAATGGGCCTTCATGTAAGAATTCTTTAGAAAAATCTTATAATCTTCCTTTTCACAACTCATTACTACTTCTTAGAACCTCTGGAAAATGTACTTCTCTCTCTTAAATATACTTTAAGGTCACAACTGACAGTCCTTTTATTCATTCTAAGAAAAGGTGATGAATGTTTTCCAGGCAAGCTTTCATGTCCCTGATGGTAACATTTTTTAATTGCTTGATTTATCAGGGAACATAGTAAAGGTGTTTCAAGAAGTAATCAGATTGATTTAGGATTAAAAAACTATATTGAATGGTATTTGGTTTCAATTAGTTATCGCTGAATAGTATATTTTGAAAGTTTTCAAGGAGATTGTTCTGATTCTAAATTGGAAAACACCTTAAGTAGTTGATAGAGCTTGGTTGAACTAAAACCTCAGTAAAATGCAAATGTAACAGGTGTGCTTATCTGAACCAACTCAATTCACAATCAAGTCTCATATACAAGACAAAATTACTTGCATGCTACATATTAGTAAAGTATTTCTCAAGTACAGATATTTTAATTGCTGAACACTTCTCTAATGCATTAAATTGAAGATCTTAATACCTTGTGCTTTCTTCAATATTTTTCATTATTTTGTATTCACATCAAAACATAATTTTTCCAAAGAGAAGAAACTATATCAAAGATTCATACTGCTCATTAAAATACAAGTTTATTTCAAAAAGAAATCTGTAGCACATGCCTCAATTCTGCAGGACAAAGTGACAGTCATTGCAAATTGGTAAGAACTAGTAAGAAAAAATTATGATGTTGCACAATAATTTTAATGTACAGTATTTCTGTTTTATTTCAAGTTGGCATTCTTACTGGCATTATTTTGTGTGTGTGTATCTAGAGATGTACTAATGAAAACCCCAGCTATTATTTCCATGTAAGAGAAAAGGAGTAGAATTAAGATATACTGAATTTGTCTAGGTGCTATATGTGGCATTTTATGAATTGTGATTAAATTATAATGAGATTATTTTTTTAAATTACCAATTTTTCATAGGTTCATAATTGCTCTCGTTCAAGACTGAATGAACTATACCCATACATTTTATTTATAAAATATATGTTTATTTTACTTACATATATATTTCTTAGTTTCTTAAGGCAGGTATGAAATTTCTTTTTTTTCCATTTATTCTGACAAAAGGTGGTATCAGGCAAACTTTTAGGTACTTAATATTGAGTACATAATCAGTAGGGGCATTTTAGGATTACATAGTAATGCCCACAGACAAGGCATGCCTTGCTCACTTATATGAGGGACAAAATAGGATAGGACATGGATAGGACATGGATATTGAAAGACCCTAAAGACATTGGTTGAAGTAAAAGCAACCAGGTAGTAACCACAATTGTATACTGGACAATGTAAACAGTGGGACAGACTGCATATGATGGAAGGCCCATTTTATATATATAGTAATGAGTGGTTATCCATAACAAAAACAAAAATGTAGGGGAAGGAGATGGAACGGAGAATGTTAGAATATTTGGAAGTGAGGTGTAAGAAATGGAATGGAGCAGGGTTGTCATTGTTGCCATTGTTTTAAAGACATAATTATTTTGTTTGCACTTTATAGTATATAACATATTTTTAAGTTATAGGTAAGAGATGTTACGTTATCATTGTTATTCATGCTGATTTTTCATATGCTGAAGTTTCTATAAACCAATTCTGATTAGTTTTATACAAATATTATCTACTCTCTTCACCTTACCTGATAATCAAGTGAATTTTAACAGTGATATTTTCACAAAAATATTTACTAAAATGATCGTTTTCACAAAAATATTTATTAAAATGACCATTTACTGAAGGATGCTAAGTCGTTGAATAAAAATGAGACATTTCTGGATGAGATAATAAATGCAACACGTTTTGGAGAAATAATTTTTTTGATAACTTAGAGCAAATTGAAGAATCAAGAGTAGAAATTCCAAGCTCAACACCAATTGATGTTTGGGAGTTAACATGAGGATTATTTCTTATAAGAGTATGTTGAAGAGATAGATTGTAATTCTTGGTAAACGATAGTGGTAAGAATGTATATTGAGAGAATCCTCAGTGAAATGTCCACTTCATTTCTACTCTGGTGTTTTGTTTGTTTGTTACTTTATTTTATTTTGTCTAGGTTTGGTGTTATTCTATAAACTTTGCAAAACAGGGTAGTTTTCTCAATTCTATTTTTTCTTAGCATAATGGCTACCTTTGCTCCACAGGAATTCCTAAGTTTATGATTGGACTTAAAAGAAAGGTGGTTTCCTTTGACTTGTTATTATTTTTTATAGTTTTTTCCTGTTTTATTGAGAAAGAATTGATATACATCACTGTATAAATTTAAGGCATACAGTATGACGGTTTGATTTACATACATTGTGAAATGATTATCACAATAGGTTCAACTATTACCCATATTCTCATATAGCTACAATAATAAGAAAAGAAAGAAGAAAAGAATAAAGGAAAAATATTTTTTTCCTTCTAGTATGAACACTTGGGATTCACTCTCTTAACTTCCCTAAATATCATACAGCAGTGTTAGCTATAGTCATCACGTTGTATTACGTTACATCCCTAGTACTTATTTATCTTATAACTGGAATTTTTTACCTTCTGACCACTTTCTTCCAATTCCCCTCCTCCTACTCCCCACCTTTGGGAACCACAAGACTGATCTCTTTTTCTGTTGAGTTTGTTTTTATTTTGACTGTTATTAGTAATAGTGTATATTAAAGAATTTATTAATCATCTTTTCTAAAATAATATATAGTTGATGTACAATGTTGGCTTCAGGCATACTTCAAGTATACTACACAGTGATTTGACATTGGAATAAATTGTGAAATGATCACCATGATAAGTCTAGTAACAACCCATCCCATTACAAAGTCATTACAATATTATTGACCATATTCTTTTTGCTGTATATTACATCCCAATGGCTTATATATTTTATAACTGGAGGTTTGTACCTTGTAATCCCCTTCACCAATTTTCTCCCTCAGCACCCTCCCCTCTGGCAGACACTCACTGATTCCCTGTATCTGTGAATGTTTTTTTTTTTGTTTGTTTTTTGGTTTTTTGTGTGTGTGTGTGGTATGCGGGCCTCCCCCTGCTGTGGCCTCTCCCGTTGCGGAGCAAAGCCTCCGGACGCGCAGGCTCAGTGGCCATGGCTCACGGGCCCAGCCGCTCCGCGGCATGTGGGATCCTCCCAGACCGGGGCGCGAACCCGGTTCCCCTGCATCGGCAGGTGGACGCGCAACCACTGCGCCACCAGGGAAGCCCTGTGAATCTGTTTTTATTGTGTTGTCTTCATTTTATTTTTATGATTCAATAAGTAAGGTTAAACAGTATTTGTCTTTCTCTGCCTGACTTATTTCACTTAGCACATTATAAGGATCATACACCATGATCAAGTGGGGTTTATCCCAGGAATGCAAGGATTCTTCAATATATGCAAATCAATCAATGCGATACACCATATTAACAAATTGAAGGAGAAAAACCGTATGACCATCTCAATAGATTTAGAAACAGCTTTCTACAAAATTCAACACCCATTTATGAACCCTCCAGAAAGTCAGCAGAGAGAACATACCTCAACATAATAAAGGCCATATATGACAAACCCACAGCCAACATTGTTCTCAAAGATGAAAAAATGAAACCATTTCCACTAAAATCAGGAACAAGACAAAGTTGTCCACTCTCACCACTATTACGCAACATAGTTTTAGAAGTTTTATCCACAGCAATCAGAGAAGAAAAAGAAATAAAAGGGATCCAAATATGAAAAGAGGAAGTAAAGCTCCTACTTTTTGCAGATGACATATTTGCAGATGACAGGTTACTATACATAAAGAATCCTGAATATTCCACCAGAAAACTATTAGAGCTAATCAATGAATTGTGTAAAGTAGGAGGATACAAAATTAATGCACAGAAATCTCTTGCATTCCTATACACCAATGATGAAAAATCTGAAAGAGAAGT
>NC_041214.2:57510957-57511530 GCF_002837175.3 Physeter macrocephalus
ATCCTTTTTGACCCACCTACTAGAGAAATGGAAATAAAAACAAAAATAAACAAATGGGACCTAATGAAACTTAAAAGCTTTTGCACAGCAAGGGAAACCGTAAACAAGACGAAAAGACAACCCTCAGATTGGGGACACTGATTAAAGAAATTAAAGATGATACCAACAGATGGAGAGATATACCATGTTCTCGGATTGGAAGAATCAATATTGTAAAAATGACTATACTATCCAAAAGCAATCTATAGATTCAATGCAATCCCTATCAAACTAACAGTGGAATTTTTCACAAAACTAGAACAAAAAAATTCAAAATTTGTATGGAAACACAAAATACCCTGAATAGCCAAAGCAATCTTGAGAAAGAAAAACAGAGCTGGACGAATCAGGCTCCCTGACTTCAAACTATACTACAAAGGTACAGTAATCAAGACAGAAGACCTCAACAGACATTTCTCCAAAGAAGATATACAGATTGCCAACAAACATATGAAGGAATGCTCAACATCACTAATCATTAGAGAAATGTAAAACAAATCTACAATGAGGTAGCACCTCACACCATGGTTAGAA
>NC_041214.2:57511540-57511890 GCF_002837175.3 Physeter macrocephalus
CTGACTTCAAACTATACTACAAAGGTACAGTAATCAAGACAATATGGTCCTGGCGCAAAAACAGAAATATATATCAATGGAACAGGATGGAAAGCCCAGAGATAAACCCATGCACATATGGTCACTTATTTTTGATAAAAGAGTCAAGATTATACAATGGAGAGAGGGCAGCCTCTTCAATAAGTGGTGCTTGGAAAACTGGACAGGTACATGTAAAAGAATAAAATTAGAACATTCCCTAACACCATACACAAAAATAAACTCAAAATGGATTAAAGACCTAAATGTAAGGCCAGACACTATCAAACTCTTAGGGGAAAACATAGGCAGAACACTCTATGACATAAATC
>NC_041214.2:57512509-57542838 GCF_002837175.3 Physeter macrocephalus
AAATGCTGGAGAGGGTGTGGAGAAAAGGGAACCCTCTTGCACTGTTGGTGGGAATGTAAATTGATACAGCCACTATGGAGAACAGTATGGAGGTTCCTTAAAAAACTAAAAATAGAACTACCATACGACCCAGCAATCCCACTACCGGGCATTTACCCTGAGAAAACCATAATTCAAAAAGAGTCATGTACCAAAATGTTCATTGCAGCTCTATTTACAATAGCCAGGACATGGAAGCAACCTAAGGTCCATCAACAGATGAATGGATAAAGAAGATGTGGCACATATATACAAGGGAATATTACTCAGCCATAAAAAGAAACAAAATTGAGTTTTTTGTAGCGAGGTGGATGGACCTAGAGTCTGTCATACAGAATGAAGTAAGTCAGAAAGAGAAAAACCAATACCGTATGCTAACACATACATATGGAATCTAAAAAAAAAAAAATGTTCTGAAGAACGTAGTGGCAGGACAGGAATAAAGACGCAGATGTAGACAATGGACTTGAGGACATGGGGATGGGGAAGGGTAAGCCAGGACGAAGTGAGAGTGTCATGGGCTTATATATACTACCAAATGTTAAATAGATAGCTAGTGGGAAGCAACCGCATAGCACAAGGAGATCAGCTCGGTGTTTTGTGACCACCTAAGGGCGTTGGATAGGGAGGGTGGGAGGGATAGGCAAGAGGGAGGCGATATGGGGATATATGTATATGTATAGCTGATTCGGTTTGTTATAAAGCAGAAACTAACACACCATTGTAAAGTAATTATACTCCAATAAAGATGTTAAAATATAAATAAATAAATAATACAATAATATTATGGAGTTATTAATGAAATAACTTTAAATGGTGATCAGCATATGTCATCATGGTCATCAACAAAAATCAGGTTATCACGTAAATTAAAATCTTTGGTTATGGTTTTCCAGTTCCCACCAAGATGATACATTCCTTTTCCTTAAGTTTTACACCCTCACAGGTAAAATTCCTTATACATAACAAAATAAATAAGCATTAGAAATCTCAGAAAGGTGGAAAGAAGACAGACTACCTAGGAACCTCAGGACTTGGGGAATGATATGATGATACTTCTGTGGATTTCTTTATTGCTTCCCATGTATACCAGACTGATGTCTACAGAGACTTCTAACCCGAACTGCCAACAAGCACAGACAAAAATTCCCTGCAAAGCCAGCTTCCCCAGTCAAAGAATCTACAAGTGAGTGGCCTAATAGAACATAAATCTTCAGTGAAACATCAGTGGAAGCATTTCCCTCTCCTATGTTGTCAAATGGGTCCGTGTTAGTTGCTCATCTTCCACCTCACTCCCAAACCCCATCCCACAGATTCAGGTGGTGCATCCTGATTCTCAGACTGGGTGGTGTTGTCAGGACCCAGTGGCAAGATAATCTTCCATCCCCTTTTGATTTAACCAGGCAGTGCTCTGATTAGCCAGCCTGGGTAGTGTCCGAGTCAGCAGGAAACAGTAGCAGAAAGATTCAACAAGGCAATGCCAATTGGGGTTAGCTCTCCAAGGTCCCCCCCGACCTCTTGCATTAGCAGAGTGGAGAGCTAGACCTCCACAACCACTTGGCAGGAAAAAGACTGAACCAGGCAGTAGGAGGCAGGGTACTTGGTGCTTGTCTCCTCCCCACAGTGTCAGCGGGGTTCAGCAGAGCATTGAGCCTTCACCCTCATTAAGAATCAACAAGATTGAGCAAGTGAGGTGGATATGAGTCTAACTGGTGACTGACTTCCCTTCTTCTGGTTTTGGTGATGCTCAGCAGGGACCTGAGCCTCCACATCTACCTGGAGTCCATAACGAGGAATCATGTGAGCTAGTTGGCAATCAGCTTCCCCTTCCGTCTATACCGATGCCTGAGGAACCCAGTGGGCTTCCCCATCTGCTGTCAGCAGTACTCTGGTATTGGCTGACATGCCCCCTCCCTGCAACTAAGCATCAGTCCTTCACTTTCTACAGCAAGGACCAGATAGGGAGACTGAACTTTCACACCACCAAAGGGAAATGTTTAAGAAAATGAAAACATATAGCATCAATACATTTGTAAAGAAATCTTACCAATTTGAATGTATATTTGTAAAGATTCAGCAATTATTGGCTATTATTTTAAGTCTGACAATTCCAATTTAAAATTCAATTTTAAAAAAGCACAAGTACATTTAAGTTACCACTCTACTAAGCTGATATACAGGATTGGAAAATCAATTTATGTATTTATAAACTTAAATTATTTGCTATAACAAGATTTTTACATGATTGGAATTTCTGTTAGTCCAATCACTGAAGTTCTTAAAAACTAAATCAATACTATTACAATGAAAAATGCAGTTCTAAATGCTTGAAGGTATTTATTTACCTAAGTTTGAAACTGGTGCTAATTATGAATCAAAGATCCTTAAAAGTGATTTTTCAAATTTGCCAGTACAGAATAAACAAAGAGCTTAAAAGAATAAGGAGGAATCAAATGTTCATATTTCTAAGTAAACTATTAACTTTTTAAACTGAATGAAAAGATGATTAGTCTTAATTTAAACCAAGGTCAACATATTCTGACACTGTAGGAAGTGTGTCCAGTGATTCTTCCTAAATTCACTCTCCCTGTTGGCAGACATTATACATTCTGAGAGGCAGAATTTATTCCCAGATTGCATCTGAGTAGTTTGATATGCCCAGAAATCTTCTCCTTAAGTTCTAATGAATCAAGGAAAAGCACCACAAGTACATGTGCATGTTCTTCAATGTTATCCTTCAAATTCTGTCTAATGTTTGCCAGTCTCCTCCTCCAAAGTATAAAATCTAATCCTGTGTCTCATTTGTGCATAATAACATTTCTGTTGATAAGAAAACATTAGCAGCTACAATCTATTAAGCCAGACATATCCCTTTACATTTATTACATCTTTTTTTAATATTTAAAACAACAATGTATGATACATATTAAGAGACCATTTTATTGACAGAGAAGGAAGTAGGTGTATAGAGTAAATAAATTAAATTCACATTTCTGGTATTGGTGAAGCTAAGTTCCAAACCCAAGTTGCTTTCATTACTAAAATCTCTGTCCTTATTTACCACATAGCAACTACCCATCCTTTTCAGTCTTGTGATGTACAGGTATGTGTTCTGCAGTTATTGATAATTCCCAGTTATACAGCAAATGTTCAACTTTTTTCTTTAAATTCCATTTCAATGAAAGACCTAGCTAGTCTATTTTAAAATTTCTGAAATCAAGACTTAAATCCTCCCTTAAACACCAGAAGGATGACAATCTAAAGATCTTCTCTAACACAATTACTTTTATCCCAGGGTCAATCTCCACTGGGGCTGGCCTCTCTCCCTCATTTTCCCTTTCACCGTAAACAATCCATTTAGACTTTGCTCTTAGAGAGTTAAAATGGAAATGAAGTCATTATATCCATATTAGAGCCATCTTCTCTGGGAATTTGGTCTAAGCATTTGTAGACAATGACTCATTTAGGGCATAAAGACTATGCCCAGAGACTTTTAACCCAGAATTAGACATTGTCTGTAAAGTAGACCATTAAAGGCAAACAATTCAAAGAGCCAGAATTCTGTCTGCTTTCGTATGTAAAGAAATATAGATACAATTAAGCACTTTGGATGATCTTGAATTTCTTTTGTATTGACGTGGAAACTTTTAAAGAAACTAATAAAAAATAAGATGTAAAGATAAAGGAATGATGTAAGCCCTGGTTCATAGATTTTTTTTGAAGTAAAAAGGACAAAAAAAGTAACTAAATCTTGTAATTAAAAAAATTCAGTAATGAAGAAATCTAAAATATTAGATCAGAATTATTACCACACCTCCTTTTCTAATTCTTAGATAATTCTACCTTTCAATATTACCTAAAAACAAACAAAACAAGGGAACCCAACTATGTAGTTAGAAACACATGAGACTCTATAAAGAAAATTTATACTTTTTTGTTTATTCGTAACCATGATGTTCTGATTCAACTTATACTGTTTTATGTGTCAAAAATCATACTTCCTCCTAATCAAAATTTAAGTTATATTTCACTTCATACATCAGAAATAAATTATAAAATAAAATAATTTTATCATAAATTATAATAAATAAAAGCAATTTAACTTGTTCTTTATAAAGGAAGTATATATAGCCTACAAAGTGAAAGGTCATTCTTACTGCTATTTTTGTACCAAATATGTGCTTTTTTAAACTCTGAAACCCTCTTCTTTCCAGGGTGCATAAAAAAAATCAATACATTTCTTGTCATAATCTTTCCTCAAATTCCACAGAATAAATCAATTGACACTGCCATATGAACATACTATACCACATTATGCAGCCATAAATATCAGAAGAAATATCCAACTTCAAATTGTCAAAAGCCAGTGTATCTGAGGAGTGGTAATGAGATCCAGACAGGAGACTGCAGTAACTATTATTGCTATTTTTATTATTAATATTATTATTAAATTGCATATATATTTGATATATTTCAATCTATGTGAATATATTAATTTTATAAAGATATTTAAACATTTTTAAATAAATAAAACAAGGTCCTAATATAAGATATGGCATTTCTGAAGAAATGTGGTATAAGAATAGTTTGGGACTGTTTTTGGAATGAATGATAATATGTGATTATTCTGCATATCCTTAAGCTGATTTCAGTACTCTTAATTAATATTGCTGTTGGCATTATGAATCCTTATTTAAAACTAAAGCAAAAAGAAAAATACATCTATGCATTCTGGGAGGTGAGGATATTATAATAACTATAAGCTCGTCCTTTTTCCCTTTCCAGTGCCTGTGCCCTGTAAATAAAGAATAAACCCGGGGGGAAAAAGAAGGAAAAGGGAAAAAAAAAAAAAGAATAACATGAACTTTGTGGAAATGAAGAGTGCCATGTCTCAAATGGCGACCAAACCAAAACACAACAGGGCCAGCAATTCCAGGCACATCCCAACACAGGAGACTGTTTATATATACCTAGCTTTCCTGAGGTTACTGGTCCTAAGGAGACCAATCCATCTCAATTGGTGAATTCTACCTTATATTTAGTAATCATCATCTAGTAATCATCATCTTACTCACCACTAGACAAAAGCATGTAAATTGAATAAAATTGTGTAAGACTTCATTAGAAGGAGTATTTTTTGGTAAGGGTCTATCCCCTTACATCTTTTTTTTTTTAATTCCTCAAATTTTCTTTTTCTTACAATTTCATTTATAATAATTAACATTTTTATCTCCCCATTTTTAGAGCACACGTGGTTTAAAACTGTAAATGAAAAAGGTGGAATTATTTCCATCAGTTGTTTAAGTACTTTTATCTCACTGTCACCTAGGTGTTATTCCTAAATTCTCTACTAGCATTTGAAAGTCAGTGTATAACACATTGTACAAAATACTTAAACTTGGAAATAAAAAATACATATTCTTTAATTTTCAGCTCTTAAAAGACAGCTTTCTTTTTTTATTACTATCCTCCTTTGCCTAGATATTCTTACATTTAAGTCAAAGTATATGGTGAATTTCATCCATTGATGAATTTCTATGCTGGATATTGCAGGGACAAATGTATCAACAAGGCTTTAGTCACATTGTCTTCAATATGCTTTGTTTAAGATAAGAAAAGCATGAACTGCATACATGGAGATTAAATACTATTAATAAATGTTCTTTCTCATATTTAAATGGTTGAGAAATTTTGAGTTGTTTTATCTATATCTATCTCTTTATGTTTTTCTATATATCAATTAACTTACGTAATTTCAAACAGTAAAGAAAAAGAAGAATGTAAATAGAACCATGTAGCAAGTAGGACAAGGTTCTGTGTTATAATTCTTGAGAGAAGCAAGTATAAATGAGCACAAGCAGTCAAGTATAACTGACTATACTGTTTAAATTTAAATGTGCAAGGAGAGACTCCTGTGTGGTAAATTCGACCACTGAATAGCAAGTTGATTAAAAAAATTAGTTTGGAAAGCAAAAGGTGAGCCACTAAAAGGTTGTGAGGAATAAAATGTTGTGACTGAAATTTCATTTTGTTTTTGCCTGAAGACTGATATCCCTTCTATTATAACTATAAAATTAATTCAATCTTTCTAAAGGACCAAAAAGACAATAAACAGATTTAGACTTTTCTCCTCACCAGCGTAGGGTGCCTTCAGATCTTAAATCTCATAATACAGCATGAAATTGAGTGCCACAGATATACAACTGATCAAATTATGTACAGTCTTTTTACCAAACCCTACCACATGTAGTCCATCTACTTGGCTGGGATTAGTAGTTTCTTCTCCAGATCCCACTAAAACTATAGACTATGAACCACACCACACTAGATAGTAGCAAAACTTCTCTTTCCTAGTTCATCTATCAATAATCCTCTACCTTAAGAATCTCACAGATAATACTCTGTGTTTTCTCCACCACATTCTGCTTCTACGGTCTATCTTGATATCAACACTGGCATCTACTTCTTCCCAGAAGTCCCTAATTTTATTTGGATAATATATATTATGTGGATTACTGCAGTACCTCCTAAGTTTTCTCCTTGATTCCACATTTACCCATTTCAAACTATTCTCCACATTATCACCAGATTGCTGCTAATAACACCTGACAATATCATCATCATCACCATTATAATGATACTATCCACTATGTAAGTAGACTCTATGTCCTATGCCCTGTTTTATGTTTTTTTATACATATTTACTCACTTTTTTCAACACAGTAAGCTTTGTGTTAAGTACTATTATGAGATCCATTTTAAATATGGAGAGAAACATATACATATATAAATTGTATACATATATAATAAATTGCATACTATATATATTCCATTAAAATACAGAGTAGATGTAAGTAGTAACATTACCGAAAATAAATAATAATTAAAATGTATCTGAAAAAGAGATTCAAAACAGTGTTTAATCTTTCAGTAATGTTTGGTGAGGTGTGGCGCAGTTCAAAGCATCAAGATGCCATTACTTCAATGGTTCTGAGACTTCTTTTTTTGAGATTATTGTACATGCCTACAGGGCAATTACCCACATGTTTAACCTTTTTGTCCTTTGGATTTTTATCCTTTGAAGCTAACACTTGGTGCCAAGTCTTATATATAAGGTAAGAAATTTATCCATTTAGGTGTTATGAGGACTAAGTCAAACAATAAAAATCAAGTTTAATTATAATGGACTCTCTCTTCCTCCCTTCCTTTCTCCTTCTCCTCCCTCACCCTGTGTTTTAATACATAAATGGGTTTTGACCATAATTATGATAATGATAATTAAAGCAAATGATATTTGGGCACAAAACGACTTTTTATTTTTTAATCTAGTATAGCAGTATGAACTCTAGAGTCATTCAGACTATGTTCAAGTCCAGATTCTGACAATTACCAGCCGTGTGACCATAATTAAGGTACTTAATATTTTTGTTCCCTTTTTTTATTCACTAGACTGGGATATTACATGTAGAGACATTGATTGCAAGGACTGTATATACCAGAGTTCATAATGCCTGGTCATCATGCACAGCCAAAATTATTTAGCCCCGCTGAGGTCAGATACAGAGACCACATGCTTCCTGTGTAGGATTCATAGTTACACAGGAATTAACACTGGAAATCAATCCTTTACTCAAGAGAAAAGCTAAAGTTGCACAGGTTTTTAAAACATTTTTAAAATTTCTTTAATTTTTACTTTTTGAAAGAGTCTCTTTCATAAAGCAAATAAAACCAAACTGATATAGCAGTTATCAGAATAACGAGACCCAACTGTGGGCCTGTTAAATTCCGAGGAATAACGTGTTTTTTGAAAAAATAATCTTGAGTTATCCAGGTACGTTGAATCAAATATGTGCCATCTTCCACTATTTCCCTGAAGATCACAAATCCAATGCAAGATACACATTCACAGACTGTCAGTTCAAAGTTAATATGGCATTCAAAAGGCTTTAGAGCTATCTCATTGCTTTCTCATCTTCTTGTGGCTTTTTTTTTTTTTTTTTTTTTTTTTTGATATGCGGGCCTCTCACTGCTGTGGCCTCTCCCATTGCGGAGCACAGGCTCCGGACGCGCAGGCTCAGTGGCCATGGCTCACGGGCCTAGCCGCTCTGCGGCATGTGGGATCTTCCCGGACTAGGGCATGAACCCATGTCCCCTGCATCAGCAGGCGGACTCTCAACCACTGCACCACCAGGGAAGCCCTCTTGTGGCTTCTTGAACGCATACCTATAGTTCTGATTTTAGCCTCCCCCCAAAAGTAGCATTACTACCTGTAGTACTGGCCTATCTCATTTATTTGTTTGGATACTGCCTCATAGCTACTGTTATTAAATTACTTCATTTTATTATTTTCACTGAGACGTCAATAACTGATAGCATTTTCCAGTTTGTGAGGCTTAGAAATTGCAATCACCAAACCTGGACTATAGTTTTTATTTTAGGGGAGTTTTAACATGTCTTAATGTTTTAACACCTCGCATATAGAAAACATGACTTCTATGCATAGCAAAAGAAATGATTAAAAAAAATGAGGCTTCCCTGGTGGCGCAGTGGTTGAGAGTCCGCCTGCCAATGCAGGGGATACGGGTTCATGCCCCCGTCGGGGAAGTTCTCACATTCAGCGGAGCGGCTGGGCCCGTGAGCCATGGCTGCTGAGCCTGCGCGTCCGGAGCCTGTGCTCTGCAACAGGAGAGGTCACAACAGTGAGAGGTCCGTGTAACGCAAAAAAAAAAAAAAAAAAAAAAAAATGAAAAGGCAACATATGGAATGGGAGAAAATATTTGCAAAATGCATATCTGGTAAGGAAATATTCAAAATATGCAAGAAACTCAAACAATTCACAACAAAAACAAACAAGCAAACAAATAATCCAATTTTAAAATGGGCAAAAACCTGAATAGATATTTTTATAAAGAAGATACTCAAAGGCCAACAAGAACATGAAAAGGTGCTCAACATCACTAATCATTAGGAAAATGCAAATCAAAACCACAATGAGTTAATATCTCACATATTTTAGAATGGTTATTATCAAAAAGACAAGAGATAGCCAGTGTTGCTGAGAAGGTGGAGAAAAGGGAACCCTTGCACACTGTTGGTGGGCATGTAAATTAGTGCAGCCATTATGAAAAACAATATGGAGTTTCCTCAAAAAATTAGAGCTACCATATGATCCAACAATTCTACTGCTGGTATATTTCCAAAGGAAATGAAATCACTATCTTGAAGAGATATCTGTACTCCCATGTTCACTACAGTATTATTTACAGTAGTCAAGACATGGAAACAATGTTGGTGTCCATCATGGATCAATAGATAAACAAAATGTAACATACGTACCACACACACACACAATGGATTATTATTCAGCCATAGAAAACAAGAAGGAAACCCTGACAGTGGCCACAACATGGATAAACCCTGAGGGCATTATGTGAAGTAAAATAAGTCAGACAGAGAAAGACAAATCCCATATGATCTCACTTATATGTGCAATTAAAAAAAATACAAACTCTTAGGAAGAAAACACATAGGTGTTTGCTAGAGACAAGGAGTGGGGAGTAGGGATAGTGGGCAAAGGTGTTCAAAAGTTACAAACTTCCAGTTTTAAGATAAATAAGTTATGTGGATTTATACACAGCATGGAGACTATTGTTAATAATAATGTACTGTATATCTGAAAGTTGCCAAGATAATAGTTCTCATCACAAGAGAAAATAATTCTAACTATGTGAGGTGGTGATGTTAACTAAACAAACTGTGGTAATGATTTTGCAACAAATATATATATCAAATCATTATACACCTGAAACTTATAAAATGTTAAATGTCGATTATATCTCAATAAAACTGAGAGAAAAAAAGACATAAAAGATTTTTTTAAATGACTTCATCAAAATGTTCGATCAGTTCTGCTGAATTCTTTATTATTTTCTGTGAGTTGCAATTATTGAGTGGATTTATTTTTTATACCTCACTTAATGTTCATTTAAGATGCATTACTAGATCAAAGACAAATATAGAGGAGTGGAAGAGACTGATAATACTTTTAAGATGTTTCTGAGTCTCACTGATTTTTTTTTAAAGTGAGTATAAATGATACAAACAGGAAGAACAACTTCTTTGGTGACTCAGACCATTACCTCATTCATGAGAATGTCACCACAGTCAAGACAATAGTTATGCTTTTTCAGTTGCAGAATGATGTTTTCTCACTTAATGCCTTTTAAATTGTCAGGACTCCAAGATGCATTTTGGAAATGTTATCACTAATGGAAAAGAGAGGGTTCAGATCATAATAATGCAGAGGTGAAGCATCTGACTTGTTTCTAATGAAATTTTACTCATCACCTGTCAAGGCAAAACATTTCAAATTGGAGCATTTAGTGGGAAACCAGAAAAATTATAAGATTCTGGTCTTAAACATCATTTTCTAATGTTGCAATTTTTTAATCTGTAATTGTTAGTTCCTGAATATGCTCAGCAGTGGGAATTTTAATAACTCACTGACAACCAACATTGATTAATAGGTATCTCTAATTATTCATGAAAATCTTTCTGTAAATAATAGTTCTCAATATTTTGTATAGAAAGTATTAATAAGTAATATATTTCAACGTGGAGAAGTCTTTTCACCATACCTGAGATCAATTTAGCAAATTTCATTAGACCATTGGTAGCAGAGATGACCAGTCACCCATCCAACCTCCAGTCTTCCTTTCCTCTTTTCTAACAGAAGTCCTGTATTACTGAGTGTTACACTGAACCCAGTAAACAACTATGTTTTGTAATATCTCTCACAGTTGTCCCATCCATGTGACTAGGTGTGTTTATGGAATGAAAGATATGAGAATAGAGATTACTACTGGCATTTTTCTATTCCCATGTTTGTTACGTTTTATTTTTAAGAACCCACATGATAGCAGGAACTCCAGAAACTTCATATCCTGAAATGAACAAATATTATGTGGCATTACTTACAGCATCAAAAAACAAAAAGCCCATGTCTTAATATCCTCAGCATCATCAAGTCTCTAGACTACCAATATCCAGAATTTTTATCACTTAAAATAAATCTTTATGTGGGTTTTGACACTGAAATTTGGGCTTTTCAAACTTAAGAAACCAAATCTAATCCTAATGTATATATGTGTATTTAGAAGATGTTCAATCTGATAAATCAAATAAGTCCTTTTATATAAGCACATAAACTGATTCTCCCCAAAATGGAGATTCTTAAAATGAAATATTTATTCTTAAGAAGATTACAGAAAGCATTAAATATAAAAAAAGGGAGGAAAAGGTCAGAATAAAGATGCTATGAAATTTCTGGTTTCCAGTAAAAAGGAGCTACATTATTCAGGAAAAAAAAAACTCTCTAATGAAATTTAAAAATGCTTAAAAAATTTGTTTAAAAAAATTGAACACACTATGAAAATGAAAAGATATTAAGGGAATATTTAGCCAAAAATGAAAGAAAATAAACACGGATACTTGAATGAAGCATTTACGACTTTTGCTTTCAATGCATTTGCCAATATTGACAACTTTAAATTCATTTTGATAGCCTCATCAATGCAAGAGGATAAGAAAACAAATTATAGAACCTTTTAAGGTATGGAAATATAATAAAGCAGTCTCCTTAAAAACTGAAATGAGAACATAAAGTTCTACAAACTCAGAGACAGATAGACCAGATGCAAAACAGCTGTTTTGAGGAATTTTCCCCACATATTCCCATTAGAGCATGGCCCATGTTACCTTAAAATTTGAACTTAGATTCAAATAATCCTAATTTTCTAAGAGGAGCAAAAGCAAATATTCTCTGAATGAAAGTATATACATGCTAGGTTTCGTATTATTTCTAAAAAATATTTCATAATAACTAATACATTGTTAAAGGTAACCTGACATATAAGAGTGTAAGTTAAAGTAAACCATCACAAAAACAAACAACAGAATATCTGTAACACTTTTGATACCATTCATTACAGACTATAAAACAATTAGACTTACTATACGTAAAAAACTAAAGTCTAAGTTTGAAATGTATGATTTGAAGGAATAAGAAACTATCAATAATGACACATAATATTTGGACAATCTCTAGAAATAAAACGCAAATAACAACAATTATAAACTTAGTTTACATGTTTAACATCAGATTAGATACAGCTAAATAAAGTATTAGTGAAACAGATGATTAAATATAACCTGGAATGTAGTAAGAGAGAGCAAGAAATAATAAAAGACAGAAAAATATATTTATTATAAGACTAATTAAACTCACAAGATGAAACAGAAGATATTAATGAGTGAGCAGCAATACTTGTAGATATACTGGCTGACATTTTTTACATGACAAAAGACATAAATTCAAATTAATATAAAATAAGATAACTTAAAAACATTACAGCAAAACTGCAGAAAAAGAAGGAATAGGAGGAGATTTTTAAAGTACTCAGATGTGGAAGAAAAGACAGATTACCTTAAAAAGACGGGAAATTATGTGTACAGCTAAATTCTCAACAGTAACAATGACAGAAGAGTATAGAATGACATTAATTTCAAAAAAAGAAAAATGACCACTATAACCAGACAAAACATTTTCAAAAATAAAGACAAGTTCAGTCCAAATAGAAGAGAAATAAGAATGAGAGTGAGCACAAGAAACAAGAAGGAAAAAGAGGACAGCAGAGGGAGAAGGAAGAGAAAAAGAAAACAAAATTGAGAGAGTTGACCATGAATACACACTTACTAAAGTATTTAAAGTACTTCAGGCAGAATTAAAATTTTCTCAGATGTGTATGGTCTCAGAAGCAAGGCCTTTAAAAAGAAGTAGCAAACATAACTGATTATAAATTAAAATCAATTTATAAAAAATAATGTGCATACTTTAGGAAGAGGAACTAAACTGCACTGAGATGCTTATATTCATATGGAGAGCTAATGTTTTATTAATATTACATTTGGAGGATATAATCAATAATGTAATTCATTGATAGCCACTAAATAGTTAAAAATGGATGTAATTTCCAAAATAGTAATAGGAAAACAAGGACTGGAATAAGAAAATAAATGCAGAATAAGGCAAAAAAAAGGACAAAATTGAATGATAAATTGAATTCCTAAGATAAGTGTCATTATGTTAACATTATCTAATTACAAACAAGACTTATCAAACTGAATTGGGGAAGAATGGAATTATAATCCATTATAAAAGATGCATTATAAGAACATTATAAGGATAGATAAATTTAAAAGTATAGCTTTTAAATTCAAACTAAAACAAAAAAATTTGAGAAAGCTAAGTTAATATCAAATAAAATAGATTACTACAAATTGTTGCTTCATCATGAAGAGACAGAGACAGAAATAGATGGAGGGACAAAGAGACAGAGAGAGAGATCTTCGATATGTAAGGACAGAAAAGATTTTAAGAATATAATGAAAAAAACTGGCTCAATGGCAGTGTAAATAAAGCTAATCTCACTGGAAGAATAAAGATTCTTTATAAGCAAACAACATAATATTTACCTTACAAATATTTAACTTAAGTTTCTAAACTTTTGAAACAACTGACCATACAGAATTCTCTAATCCAGATGTAAATAAGTTAAATATCAATAACAAAATAATAACTAGAAATACCTCATACTTTTGGAAAATAAGAAATGATTTTAATAACATATGGATCAATAAATAGTAATAAAAACGAGGATATTTTAACTAATAATAGCATTGTATATTAAATATATGGTGTTAGAGTAAACATATTATAATGTGTTGAACGCAGCTGAAGTACTTCCAAAAATGTAGTAATGATTATTTGAAGATGGTAAAAAAAATCATAAATAAATGGAAAATTGAAAAATGAATAATAATTAAAACAAAAATAACTAAAAATGAACATATATACATTGTACAAGATTAAGAAAACTAGAATCAGATTTTTTAAAGCAAAAAAAATTGAAAGATTGATCCGAATAGAGAGTGAGAAACAAATAACCAATACCAGAAATTAGAAAGAAAAAAATACTAAAGCTATTACAGACAATGAAAAAATGAGGTGATTAAAATAAAATCAAGCAAATAAATATGTTTATGAATAGTTTTTTAATCCTAGAAAATAACATAATTTGTGAGACTGGGCTCAAGAAAAAGTAGAATAGTTAACAGTCTTTTATATAATAATTAAAGGTGGTTCATCAACAGTAAAAATGCCTCTCCAAAAAGAAATTTTCAGAATTTCCAGAGTGTTAGAAACCATTCATACCTAAACTGGGAGAAGGAAGTACATAATGAAATGATAGAAATAAGTCCAACTATTTATAAAGAACTAAAACTTGTAGTTTTGGGACAAAGAATGTCAGAATGGACTATAAATCTCCAGCTACAGGATGCTTATAAAAGACATTCCTGAAATATAAGGACACAGAAAGGCTGGAGGTCAAGGCATTTATTAAAGATACACTTTGTAAATACTAAGCAATATAATGCTGATGTAACTGCAATGATATCAGACAAAATATATCTAAACCTTTAATAGAGATAAGCAGAGTTACTAAGTAACTACAAAATATTCAATTTGACAGGAATACACACACAAAACCCATATTCTAAGCATTTTTAGTCCTAAACACCTAATAAAATTGAGCAGATATATAATGGCAGGTATACCATTTCTAGTGTAAAAGAGATTAAAAATATTTACCACAAAAATTTAAAGAACTATAAAGAGAAAAAGAAAACTCATAATCTTAGTTGAAAATCTTAATATATATTTCTCAGTAAATGATAGATCAGGAAGTGAGCGAATCAAGGATAATTAACATTTGAAGAGAATATTTAACAAACTTGATTTGTTAGACATGTGTAGAAAATTGTTCCCATAATTGGAGAAAACCTTTTTAAAAATTATTTATTTATTTATTTATTACTCTTCCAGTTTTATTGAGATATAATTGACATAGAGCACTGTATAAGTTCAAGGTGTACAGCATAGTGATTCACCCTATATATATTATGGAGTGATTATTACCACAATAAGTTTAGTAAATATCCATCATGTCATATAGATACAAAATAAAAGAAAAATTTTTTTCCTTGTGATGAGAACCCTTAGAATTTACTCTCTTAACAACTTTCATATGTAACATACAGCAGTGTTCATTATATTTATCATGTTGGACATTACATCCCTAATATTTATATATCTTGTAACTGGATGTTTGTACCTTTGACCACCTTCATCCAATTCTCACTTCCCCTACTCCCCACATTTGGAAACCACAAATCTTATCTCTTTTTCTATGATATTGCTTGTTTGTTTGTCCTCTGATGTATAATTGACCAATGACACTATGTTAGATCCTGGTCACCAGAATAAGTCTAGCTGCCATCTGTCATCATGCAAAGATATTACATTATTATCAACTATATTCTCCATGCTGTACATTATATCTCCATGACTAATTTATTTTGTAACTCAAATGCTGTGCTCTTAATTTCCTTCACCTATATTACTAATCCCCTTGACCCCCTCCCCTCTGACAAACCACCTGCTTGTTCTGTGTATCTATGACTCTCTTTCTGTTTTGTTATGTTTGTTTTAGATTGAACATATAGGTATAATCATATGGTATTTGTCTTTTTCTGTCTGACTTATTTCATTTACCATAATACCCTCTAGGTCCATCCATGTTGTCCTAAATGGCAAAACTTCATTCTATTTTATGGCTGAATGTGTGTGTATATATATATATATATATATAAAATGGAATCCATAATACCCTCTAGGTCCATCCATGTTGTCCTAAATGGCAAAACTTCATTCTATTTTATGGCTGAATGTGTGTGTATATACATATATATATATATATATATAAAAAATGGAATAGAGAACATAGAAATATTAATATCCTCTCATCAATAGAAAATACTCCATATTTTTAAAACCTTAGTTGATAGAATTTTGTTTTCTACTTCACTTCAATATTCAACAACCACCAGAATATTAATTTGATCTTTTAAGTGTAAGTAAATAGTGGTCTATGCAGCAAGTTTTAAAAAACATACAATTTGGAAAAACTATGTTCAAATACACATTTTTTTCAACTGTATGAGAAAACAGATGTATTTGATGTATTTTATGTTTTAAAAAACACTTTATAATTAGTAACACAAAGCTTTTGCCATATACTTCTGCGTGCGTGTTTGTGTTTTAACAGTTTATATTTTAAGAGTGTACATTGTTTGCATGGTTTTACATTTTTTTCCATTATTTTAAAATGAATTTATAGAATATGTTCCTCTTAAGCATGTACATATAAAAGCTGAAAAGTGAAACAGACTGTTTCACCAAAATTATATATATCAAACCACCCCAAAATAGGTCTTATAAAAGAAACATTCTGTGAAAGGCTCTGTTTACCTAATTTGTTTTTCCATTCTTGAATCCATAATCACCACCAATTTAAATAATACATGCTTTAAGAACCCATGAAGGGATTTTTTTTATGAAGGATTAAGACATTCTTTGTGTATGACTGAACTCAGACCACAGAATGAGAATTATGTAGAAGTAAATTTGATTAAAACAGGCTGCAAAACTTTTACAAATGTATTTCATTTTATGCACATGGTTACTCCTTACTAAAGATGTGATGAAAAACTTGATCACAACAATATTAGGCATTAGGTTGGAAATTCTTTCTCCTTGCATTGGCCAAGTTGTAACCATCTTCTACCCTATATTCTATGAGGTTTTTAAACTTATGCTTGTGTCTCCCACAATCTCATATACTTGTGTTATGAAAATTATAGAGAAATTTCTCTATGTATTTCTATGATTGCTTATATTTCAGCTTTTAAATAAAAACATTACTATCTATATTTGATTAAAATAGTTTTGTTTTTTCAGTATTCTTTGTAAAATTGCTTCATCTCAGGTATTAGGTTTTGCTCTGTAGATATGTGCAGAGTAGATATTTTATACCCGGTTTGTCTTGATGTTCTAAAGTGGATTTAAAGCTTTTCTGCTCTATATTGTTTCACCAGTGCTAAGTACTATATTTCATATCCTCTTGTAAAAAGAGAAACTTTCTTACTAAGATTTGAGCAGAAAATATATTAGACAATGGAAAGATATAAACAGTCTATATTTGTTAATAATCCTATTAATTATTCTTTCTAGCTGCATGATCTCAGTATTTGGATATTAGGATTTCTCCTGTTTATATATTGCATTCCCACTGAATTGAAAAACATGTTATTTTCCATAACATGCTTGATTTTTATTTTACCTTAGTTAAATACCAGGTATCATCTATATGGTGATAAAGGAGAGGGAGTATAGATGGGCAGGAGGTTGGAAAACTCACAAATTTCGGAACTCGCTGAAAAATGTTTGTCTTTGCTTGGAGTTTATTAATCAATCAATTATGGAAGAGTATAATGCTTAATACAGATGTTGAAGATACTTAATCAGATATATAATTAGAGAAATGACTTTTGATCCTCACAATCTGTGAAAGTATGTTTTACACATAGAGACCTGAGCACTCTCTAGTATAATATAGAAAGCACTAAACAAAAAACAAACAAAAACGCTGCTGTTTTATCTTGTTAGTTTTTAAGTCAATGTTTATTTCATAGAAGACTTCCACAGTCCTACAGTGAATGTGTTTTCAAATTTATGTAGATTGTCTTTTCAGAATTTTTTTTTGGGGGGGGTTGTGTAAAGAGTGTGATAATCTGTTTGAATTGGTGCCCTCCAAAGAAGACAATGTTGTATTCATATTTGCTATGCTATTAACATTTGACAAAGTAGACTCTAAGATATTTATAGCTAAAGGAAATAACAATAAAGCAGTTTCTCATTTTTATTTCATCAATTTGTTATTCCTGGTATAAATGAAATGTTTTAAGCATCACACAAATCAAGAGATTAGTTTTCAAGCCTTTGTAAATTTTTGGTCGGAAAAGCTAACAGGTTTCTCACATTCAAGTCCTTGACGTTATTTGCTAATAGAATATATCACCTTGCCTCCTTTGCTCATCTAAACTGAGAAAATAAGAACCCCTGAGTAAAGAACATGGTCTTCTTGATAAATACATTCATTAGTTCTTATGAACACTCTTCTTTTTTAACAATGGGAGCAACGATTAAATGAAATATGGACCATCTCTACTATTTGAAAGACCTTAAGAAGCACAATTTGGTTGGTGGATCAGTGAATGGAGAAAGAAACTAAATGACATTCAGCTTAGTGTGATATATTGAGGCAGTCAAGAAAATGTTTTCTTTTTCTTTTGCAATTTTCTGAAATTCTTCAAAGTTAAGAGAAGAAACTCTCATGTTCATATTCCCATGTGAATCACCTAGCTCACTTAGCCTAACCATGCAGCAAATGAGAAGTGTATTTAGGGATTTCTGGAGGGCTTATACCAAATGATTCTATGTAATGGTCATTGCCACAGCATTTTACAAAGTTTGATATGTGTGAATTACCTAGGGATATTGTTATGATGTTGACAGTGGTGTTTTATAACTGGCTCTCTGGAAAAACTGTGTATGTGTATACACATAGGTAAATGTATTAAAACTTGTACTAATAAAAAGGATTATTAGAAATAATAAAATGTCCTGTACTTTATTGTAAATAGCTAATTGATTCTAACAAGAAGTCTCAGGTTTTTGCTAAGCTCTTGTATTCTTAGTCAACCTATAGTTGCAGTTTATCCATGACAAATGGGATTGCTATCCAATCCATAAATTCCTCCCCCAGTGAAGTTATTGCCATTAAAACTGGTATGTGATCTACTATAAATCTCTCAAGATTGTACAAATTATACTCATTAAGCTCAAACCTCTTTCAGCTTCAGCTCTAAGTACGCAGAAACTTCACTCATCTGTCAGTGATGTGTATGACTTCTTTCTTGAACTAAATAACCCATTCTGTATACTAGAAGATTACTTCCTCAATGGTCTGTGCTTTCCACAATGTAGGCTACAGATACAACACACAGTTAGGTTTCATCCAGATTATTAACATATTCCCCATCACTTACCTAAGTCTACACAAAAACAACAAAGTAAACCAAGCCTTGTTTTGTAGTTTTTGCCTATTTTCATGGGGCAAATACTGCCGCTGTGACTGATCAAGCTATCAATATGATACTACTGAGTGTACAGTGAGTTAGAGAGGCATAGTAGTTATAGTATTTCCACAACACAGACAATAGAAACAACTTCAAGAGCATAGATAATAGTAAGTGTGGTTAAGTACTCAGGTGTGATGGGATTTGAGTACTTACTTTTGTTATTAATATAATTTAATTTTGTTTCTTAAATTTAATTTTTTATAATGTCTTGCTTATAATAGGCATGCAAAATTCCTGCAAAACATATATATAATAACACCATTAGTGTTAATAATATAGTATAAAATATGATAACTTTTGGAGTTAATTTTTGGAATTTTGTTATTAGGAATAGATTCTCTACAGCTTTGCTTTCTATACTTATCCCACATGTGACTGTGCATATAAATTCTTCTGGGCTATCAAGTGTATCGTGGTTAAAATAGGACATAATCATTAAAAGTTATGCTCTTCAATAGGACACAGTAATAATCTAGGGAAAATATCTTTACAGTGACTTGCACTGTATAGACATACTGGAGTAAGGTCTACAAGGTCCTCAGGGGAAAAGAATCAAGATTCAGGATTTCAAAATCCTGTCAACCTTTTATTCAGATATAAAGGCAACGGATAAATATATTACCATATGACAACATTTAGAGAATACTGTTATAATGAACCTCTACAGAAGAAACAGAAAGTGAACAAAATTCTTTCACCCAAAGATACATGGAGAAAGTATAGTAAAAGAATGAGTAAGAAATATTGAAAAAAACAACTGAAATCAGAAGTTGCATTACACGCTCACCTCCTCTTTTAAAAAAATATTACCCAAAAGCAGCAGGCAACAAGAAAAAAAAATTTCATGTTTGGCAAAAAATGGGGAGAAAAACAGAGAAACTGACAGATAAATCTCAAAACTATAAAAAAGATAGAAAGAATTCCAAAAGCAATAAATACAAAGTAAATTCACGAAGAAGAAAAGAGAAAGACCCATGGCTACAGATGGCAAAATCTAAGGCAGATATCTCAAAATTAACTGGCATTCACAGGAGTACAAATCAAAATCCTTTGTTTGTCTCTGAGGAAAATTAATATTTTAGCTCAAAAGACTATAGGATTCAGAGGTCAATAAAGAATATCTTAACCAAGTAATATTTTCAGAAAGTGATCTGAGTGTTAGTTGTTAAGACAATAAGAGGTACTTTTTATTTAATGTCCCTTATCTCTCTGAATTCTTGGCTGAGGAGTTTAAAAGGTAAAATTGGACACACACTCAAACCTTCTCCTCCTTGGAAAATGTCCTACATGATTCTGAGTATCTTGCACAGCACCCAACTACTGCTATAGGCACCTAACATAAACATTTCATAAGTAACTCTCCTGGGGAAAAAAAGCAGCACAAAATAGATAAAGAGATAATAACCCCAAAAAAGCAGAAATATATGCAAATATTTGGGAACAAAGAAAATCACTAGAAAAATAATTCCATGGAGCCTGAGAAAATCACGGCCAAGTAATTCTCCATAAATAATAAAGATAAACATACCTACACATCTTGCCCCTCATATGCACACACACAGTTGCTTCTATGAGGCAAGAATACAAAGCAGAGTTACAATAGCTCATGTAACAAAAGCCTGGGCCAAAGCAAAGGAAATGAAATGTAAACTAGAAGAGCTCCAAGAAGAAGAGGTAAACAATATAGTCGTTACACGAATGAAAGTAAAATTATAAATTGCACCAGACTAATAAATACTTCTTTAAACAGAAGCAGGGATACTGAAAAACAGAATGAGTAAATTAAACAAAACATAAATAAAACAATAAAATTTAAAAAAATTAAACATATTTTAATTACCCAAATTTAAATAAAATATACATTAGTATGTTTTAAAATAGTACATTGTATTCTGTAATTTTTTTTAAAAGTCCATGGATTTCATAAGTAAAAAAATAATTCTCAGGGAAATGAGTCAAAATAAACTTTCACTGAAATGTGGGGGAGAAAAATGAGACTATCATCAAACTTTTCCACTGAAAAAAATCCACAGTAGAATACAATAGAAGAACATCTGCAGATATACTTTAAAAAGTGTGACCAAATAATTTTATACCCAGACACATATTGGTTCAATAAAATTATCACGGCAAAGACAGTTTTGACCACTTGATTCAGTCCCTCACTTCTTCCAATACCCTTTAATGTCAACTTTCCAAAGATGGGTGGAACCATCTAATCAGCTACTCTGTTTTAAATTGCACACTGTAACTCCATCATCATTATTCTTTATCCTATCAACCATCTATATTTTTCCATAGTATTTATTACCTTTTAACTTATGTATTTTCTTATTTATTTTATTCATTGTGTTTCACCTCCTCAGTAGAATGGAAGATCTCTGAAAGGAGGAATTTTTTCTTTCACCTTTTTTATTCATGAAATTTTCAACTCATAGAATAGTATTTGGACATAGAATAACATAATAATATTCCTTGAACTAAGAGATGCCTAAAAAATTTAGGGTAAAAATACTAGTGAACATTAAATATATTACACAAAGAGATTACTGAGAAAACTATGCTGAAAGGACTATCATTGAGGATCAGTTTTGTTATGAATAACATGTTATGAATAACAGAATGTAAATGATATTGTCATTATAGACTGAATTCCCCCACCCAAATTCTTATGTTGAAACCCCAATCCCCAATGTGACTGCCTTTGGAGATGGGGCCTTTATCATGGTAATTAAGGACAAATGAGGCCGTAAGAGTGGGGCCCTGACCAAATAGAACTGGTGTCCTTATTAAAGGAAGCGTCACCAGGCATCTTTCTCCTCATGCACAGAGGAAAGGCTGTGTGAGGAGACAGAAGGAAGGCAGCTTCCTGAAAGACAGGAAGAGAAACCTCACTGAAAACTGAATTTGATGGCACCTTGGTTATGGACTTCTAGCCTCCAGAACTTTGAGAAAATAAATTTCTGTTGTTTAAACCACCTAGTCTGTGTCATTTTGTTATGGAACGCCTAGCGGAGGAATAGAATTATCTATATAGTCTATGACATTACACATCAAATGCTTGGAGGTAGGGGAGGCGATATAAATGAGTAAAAGGAAATATTGGGCTAATCAAAATAAGTACTGATGCACTGAGTGAGGGCCATAATGGACTAGAGACCAAAACTACAACTTAGGGAAAACATACACAATTCAGGTTAGACAAATTTTGAAATTGTGTCAATGTCAGTTCAGATATTTTATAAAAAAACCAAACAAATCCAGGAATTTATGTGAAATCCCTTGTTTTTTAAATTTGAGCAACTGAGATTTTGTTTTTTTAAATACTGAAAACTAAAAACAACTTAATGTGGTAAAATTCAGTTCACAAATGTTTCTGACGTTTTTTAAATTATGTGCACCAAGTTCAATGTATTCAATGAAATTAAATATCTAGACCTTGAAAGTGACAATAATGAAAAAGACCAATAAAATAATACACTTTACAATCAAAGATAAAATGCTCAAGTTTAAGCTTCAGCCTCACTGTTTTATATGTTACATCATAAGACAATTTTTTAAAAGTAATTCTATTTTTTTCTCTTTATACTCTGTTCCTTTATATTCTACTTTTCAGAGTTTAGATCAAGACCATAAAAGGAAAACCAATTAAAGCAAAGGAAAATATTAATGAATCTGCTTTTAATTAAGAATTAGGAGCTAATGTTTTAAATAATGCACTTTACAAATAAGTTAAGTTTTTCTTTAGTTTTATATTATTATCGATTACCCTAGGGGAGACTGAGTGAAAAAAAGTAAATGGAAAAAAATGAGAGAGCCATACATATATCACACTGCAGAGATTTAAGGGAAAGACTTGATAAATGTATTAGTTCTTTTCCTGTTAGTTATTTCAAGCTTTTAAAAATGGGTACATATGTGAATGCTATGAAAATATTTTAAATTCTACCAAATTTTTATTTACCACATATTATATTGATGTGCAACACATATATGCTCATAGATATTAAATGTGCATACAGCATAATTTTCACAAAGTCAACACAATGAAACTGCACCCAGATCAAGAAACAGATCATTCGCATAACTATAGAAAAGCCTCTTGTTTCATTCAAAATCGCAGAGAGACTTCTAAGACCACATGCCATTTAAGTGCAGTCACTCATCATCTGTTCTGTTGTGTCTGGTTCCTTGTGCTCAGTACCACCCAAGTTGTGCTGTGTAGGAGAGGCTGTGATTACATCCCACGTTTTTCAAATATCAGAGGTGAAAATAATGCACCCATTTTGTGCTTTTAAGGATATCTCCAGTAGAGATATTAAAAAAGAGTGTTATGATTTCACAATTATAGTTTTCTTGGAAGTTACCTAACAGGTTGTGCAAAAATGAAAGTCACATGTAACATTTGGGTTAGATTTAATTACTTTTGGAGATTCATGTGTCTTGATTTTCACACAGTTTATAGCACAATTTTCAGTTTATCTTATACTTCTTAATTTTATTTTATTCAATTATTAATAAAATATTATTTATAGGATAATTTTGTTTCTATTATTAGTAGTATAATTTCACTCTTTTATAACTATCTTCAAACATTGTAGTTTATATAATATATACTCTAAGCCTTCTAAAAAACAGTGCACATATCACATGTATGTTTAATGAAAGAGTGCTTGATTCTGGGGACACAATAGTAAGCATAAACCAGTCTCTTCCCTCAAGGAAATTGCAACCAATACGAAAAAAATGACCAGATTTTGTTTGCTTGTTTCTTTGTGGGTTTGTTTTTTTTTTTTACATTACTCATCTTTCTTAATGCATTTCTTTAATTTTCTAACTACAATGCCAAAAGAAGCAAAGCCTGGCAGATTTTGAACTTTATTATCAGAAGGTCAAGTTTTGGATGTCAATGCCTCAATCTCTTCATCAGTAATGAAAATAACACCTATCTTATACATTTGCTGAGATGATAAAAGGAGATGATATACAGACAATTTTTTAAATATTTTCAAAAACAATAAAATAATATGTCATGAACATTAGTTACAATGGGCACAAACTTTCACGAGTGAATGCTGAGAATAAACAAAAATATAAAAGTGTCTCAAATAAGTATTATTGAGAAATCTTACAACAGTGTCATGGAAATAGTAAATATGAAGAAGAGCATGGAAGTAGCTCTGATGAGATAGTATGTATTATTTGTGTAGAAATGAAAGCATTTTTGCAAGTCCCAGTCTTTCCAAAGCTACCAGTTTTGATGCCACAGAGAAAAAATTACCATTTCAGGTGGCAAAACAGTGATCACAGATGAATTCTGGAAAAATAAGGGTTCCTTTTTTATGCAGATATACTCTGCAATAAAGAATGAGGTAAACAACTTACGTAAGTTATGTGAAAGCAGATTGGTTTCTAAATAGAATTTTCCAAATTCTTCCACAGATGTCAGCAGCTGCTATTTGAAGATGAGTGACTACTTTCACTATGCAACAGTGGAAATGAGTCTTTCAGATTAAAACTCAAATTACTTTTCTCATCATTAATGAACTATTTGGGCACTGAAATTAATGTTACCTAACACTGGGCTAAAGAAGGAAAGGTAAGCCCAAGAGTTCAAATCTTACTCTGAAATCATTTATTCTATTCTGCGTTCTTCCCATAAGATGGGAATATTACTAACTGATTAACATTCAACAGAGCAATGAGATTTAGCATTCGCAATCAATTCTGTTTTTCAAAAAGAGATGATGAACCACAATGGGCTAGAGAGTATACAAACTGAGCTTTATGCTTTAAGGTCATTGGGGATTCTTTCAGCCTCAATTTTCAGGAATACAACTTGTGTTTTATTCAAATTTTATCAAAGGTCCAACAACATTACTATTGGAGATGATCTATGTCACTTTCAACTTCTCAAAAAATGTTTACTCTTTTGATTTTGGCTTATATTTAACCCTGAAATTATCTTGTATTATCTATTGTAAAGTCTATGAAGATTTTGTTTTCAGAATAAAAACAGAGCATATAAAAATAAAAAAATTAGTTGCATAAAATGTTTACATTCTCTATTCTATTCTCACTGTCATATTCAATAAAATATTTAAGAAGACCTTCTCTTTAAAATAATAATGAGAAGGTATGTATACTACGTTAGTTGTTCAAAGTTCAGATGCTATCAATTATAAATTTAAAGTAGCCAACAAAAACAAATATATACTCTGAAATCAAATGTCAAAAACCAAAAAATTTCAGGCCTTGAATTTTCATTTCCATCATCCATCTACTTGTTTTCTTGATATTTTTCAGTATTGTGGGCAATTATATAGCTCAGAAATATATCATGCATTAAAATTGCTCTTAATGCATATTTAACAGTAAATAATATATCTGCCTTTTTAACTATTTTATTTTTATTTGTTACATAAGTCTATATTTATTTTATTACTGGCAATTACTAGATTTAAAGTGGTTAGTTCTATTATTTATACATTTACCAAATATATACTGCTCCAAATTTTATTCCGACTTTTTTCTTGTGGGTTGAATTGCATTCTCAACGTTCATATGTTCAAGTCCTAAGTCCAGTATCTCACAATGTGACGACATTTGGAGCCAAGGCTTTTAAATAAGTAATTAAGGTAAAATGAAGTCATATGGGTTTGCCCCAGTCCAATATGACCAATGTCCTTATAATAAGAGAATATGACACAGACAACACAGACCTAGAAGGGGCCATACAAGGACACAGGGAGAAAGCAAGAATCTGCAAGCCAAGGAGAAAGGCCTCAGGAGAAACAAAACTTGAGTGACATCAACGATATGGCATAGTAGGAAGGCCCAGACACTGTTCCTCCACAAAGAAACTGACTTCATAACAGTGTAAAAAAGCCTTTATGAGAACTCCAAAAACTAGTTAAGAAGCTTCAGTACCTCAGGCAAACACAAAGCCAACAGCACAAAGCCAAGAAGCCAAAACCATTATTGCACTGAAAAGGATTAAAAAAAAAAGCTCTTGCATCTTATCCAAAAGAGCCCTTACCTGAAGATGGATCAGCTCAGCTCAGTTGGAGAAAGTGTACGGCTTGTGGATTCTCCCTCAGGAGGAAAGGAGAAGAGTAGAATGTATATCCAATGTTCCAGGTTTTCCGGAGGCTGACTCACCTGATTTAGAGTGCTGATGGGTAACCTTGTACTTTGGCTGCTAGCAGCTAATGAGATCTCAGCGACTGACTTCTTGTAGCAACAGATACTGCAGTATCGCAGACAGACACCAACAGGAAGAAGAGAATATGAGCTCCTGAAAAAATTTTTTTAAAAAAGGAAAATTTCTCAGACTGGGAAACTACAAGCAGAAGCCTAGAGAAAACAAATCCCCAGATCAGAAAATGTTTGAGAACCCCCCAGAATCTCTACCCAGGCTTATTGGTAAAGATCTTATCCTGTAGGAAGCCATTCTGTAAAGACTGTTGAGGGTGGCTGTTTTTTTCAAGTGCCTAAATCCCAGCAAAAAGTAACAATGTATGAGAAGAAACAAGGAAATAAAAGGAAAAATAAATCTCCAGAAATTTCCACTAAAGAAATGGAGATCTATGAATTGACTGACAAAGAGTTGAAAATAACCATGCTTAACTCAATGGAAAGCAAAATCAATAGCAAAAGGAAAACTGTAAAATTCACATATATGTGGAAAATAAATAATACACTCTTGAACAATCAATTGGTCAAAGTAGAAATTGCAATGGAAATTAGAAAATATCTTGAGATAAATGAAAACAAAAATATAACATATCAAAACTTAGGATGCAGCAGAAGCAGTACCTGAAGAGAGAAGTTTATAGTGGTAAATGTGTACACTAAAAAAAAGAAGATATCAAAACAACAACCTAACTTTACATTTAAAGAAATTAAAAAATGAAGAACAAACTATGGCCACAGTTAGCAGAAGGAAGAAAATAATAAAGATTAGAACTGAAATAAATGAAATTAAGAATAGAAAAAAAAATCAACAAAACAGTTTTTTTAAAGGATCAACAAAGTTGACAAACCCTTAACTATACAAAGGCAAAAAGAGAGGAGATAAATAGCCAAAATCTGAAATGCAAGAAGAGATATTACAACTAATGCTACAGAAAGAAAAAGGATTATAAGAAACAACTGTGAACAATTATATGCCAACAAGTTGAATAACTTAGAAGAAATAAATACATTCCTAGAAACATGCAAACCACCAAGACTGAATCAATAAATAGAAAAAAAAAAAAAAAAAAAAAAAAAACCTGAACAGACATGTACAAGTAAGAGGATTGAGTTAGTAATTAAAACCTCCCAACAAAGGAAATACCCAGAACCAGATTGCCTCACCAGAGAATTCTACCAAACTGTTAAAGAAAAATTAATATTGACTATTCTCAAACTTGCCGAAAAACTTCAATAGGAGGGAATACTTTTAAACTCATTAGGAGGCCAGCATTACCTTACTACCAAAGCCAGACAAAGCTACTATAATAAAAGGAAATTACAGACTAATATCTCTGATGCATATTGATGCAAAACTCAACAAAATACTAGCAAAATAACTCAACAGTACATTATGTAGATTATACACCATGACCGAGTGGGATTTACTTCCGGAATGAAAGGATGTTTCAATATATGAAAATCAATGTGATACACCACATTAACAGAATGAGGGACCAAAACTACATGGTCATCTCAATTGATACAAAAAAAGGCATGACAAAATTCAAAACTCTTTCTGTAAAAAAACACTCAAACAAGAAACAGAAAGAAATTACTTCAACCTAATGAAAGCCATTTATGAAAAGCCTACAGCCAACATTATACTTAATAGTGAAAAAAAGAAAGTGTCTCCTCTAAGTTTACAACAAGGCAAGGGTGCTCACCCTCATTATTTCTATTCAGGGTAGTGCTGGAAGTCCTAGCCAGAGAAACTAAGTGGGGAAAAAAGAATAAAAGGCATTCAAATTGGAAAGGAAGAAATAAAATCACCTCTGTTCAAAAACGATGTAGAAAACTTTAAAAATTGCACAACACACCCCCCCCACACACACACAAAACACACACAAGCTATTAGAACTGATAAACAAATCCAGCAAAGTTGTAGGATAAGAAATCAATGCACAAAAACAGGTTGCATTTCCATACAATAGCAGTGAAAAATCTGAAAAGGAAATTAAGAATACAATCCCATTTATAATAGCATCAAAAAGAATAAAATATTAGGAATAAACTTCACCAAGGCAAAAGACTAGGAAACTACAAAAACATTGCTAAAAGTAATTAAAGAAGATGTAAATAAATGGAAAAGACATCCTATATTCAGGAACAAAAAGATTTAATATGGTTAAGATGTCCATACTACCCAGAGTGATATACAAATTCAGTGCAATCCCTATCAACATTCCTATGGCATTCTTTGAAGAAACAGAAAAAAATGCTAAAATTTATATGAAAACCCAAATAACCAAAACAATTCTGGAAAAGAAGAACAAATTTCAAAGACTCATATTCCTGATTTCAAAGTTTACCACAAAACTTTAGTAATCAAGATACTGTGTACTGATATAGAGACCAATGGAATAGAACACAAAGCCCAGCTATAAACCCTCACATATATGGTTAAATGATTTTAGAGAAGGGTGCAAAGATCATTCAATGGAAAAAGGAGAGGCTTTTCAACAAATAATGGTGGAAAAACTGGATATCCACATGCAAAAGAATGAAGATGGATTCTTATTTTACACTACATATAAAAATTAACTGGGCTTCCCTGGTGGCGCAGTGGTTATGAGTCCGCCTGCCGATGCAGGGGACACGGGTTGGTGCCCCGATCCGGGAAGATCCCACATGCCACGGAGCGGCTGGGCCCATGAGCCTTGGCCGCTGAGCCTGCGCGTCCGGAGCCTGTGCTCCGCAACGGGAGAGGCCACAGCAGTCAGAGGCCCATGTTCCGCAAAAAAAAAAAAAAAAAAAAAATTAACTCAAATGAGTCAAAGACCTAAACATCAGAGCTAAAACCACTAAACTCTTAATAAGAAAAATAAGGGAAAATCTCCGTGACATTGGATATGATGATTTCTTAGATAAAACATTAAAAGCACATGGAACAAAATTTTAAATACATAAATTGGACTGCATCAAAATAAAAATCTTTTGCATATTGAAGGGGAATATCAAGAGAGTGAAAAGATAACTCACAGAATGGGAGAAAATATTTGAAAATATGTATCTGATAAAGAATTAATAATGAGAAGAATCAATGAGGATTTAATAAATAGATGTTCTGTCCTCATGAGTTGGAAGACTCAATATGTTAAGGTATCAATTCTTCCTAACTTGATCTACAGATTCAATGCAATATAAATATCTGAACATTCTCTTTTTCAGATATTGAAAAAATGATTCCAAATTTTTCTGGAAAGGCAAATGGCCTATAATAGCCAACACAATACTGAAGAAGGATTAGCTTAGAAGACTCACACTACAAGATGCTATTCTTAAAATAACACTACAAAAATCAAGGCAGTGTGGTATTGGCAAAATTATAGATACACAGATCAACAGAACAGAACAGAGAGCCTAAAAATAAACCCACACATACATAATTAGGTGATATTTGAGAAAAGTATAAAGGCAATTCAGTGGAGACAGCATTGTGTTTTCAACAAATTGCACTGGAATAACTGGATAACGAAAGAAAGAAAGAGAGAAAGAGAGAGAGAGAGAGAGAGAGGGAGGGAGGGAGGGAGGGCGGAAGGAAAGAGGGAGGGAAGGAGGAAAGGGAACGGAAGGAAAGGGAAATGAACTTAAACACAAACCTTACATGTTTCATAAAAATTAACTCAACACTATCACAGACCTAAATGTATAACAAACCAATAAAAATTCTAAAAGATAACATCAGAAAAATCTATGTGACCTTGGGTTGATGATGAGTTTTTAGATATGACATCAAAACACAATTCATGAAAGAAAAAATGTATGTTGGATTTTTTTTAAACTAAAACCTTTTGTTCTATGAAAGATGGTATTAAGAGAATTAAAATACAAGACACAGAGGCTTCCCTCGTGGCGCAGTGGTTGCACGTCCGCCTGCCGATGCAGGGGAA
>NC_041214.2:57542998-57551158 GCF_002837175.3 Physeter macrocephalus
CGGGAGAGGCCACAGCAGTGAGAGGCCCGCGTACCCAAAAAAAAAAAAAAAAAAAAAAAAAAACAAGACACAGACTGGGATAAAATATTTGCAAAACACTTATCTGATAAAATATTTGTATCCAAGTATACAGAGAACTCTTAAAACCCAACAAAGAGGAAAAAGAAATGGCAAAAACTGAAGAAAAAATAATTGACAACACTAGTGGCTGGCAAGTTTGGGGAGCAATAGAACACTCATTCATTGCTAGTTATGTTAGAACAAATCAGTAATATGATATAGTCATGTTAGACAGTGTGCACATTTGCTACAAATCTGAACATAGTCTTACAATAAGAACCATCAATTTCACTCCCATGTTTGACATTTTCTACTCCAAAGTATTTACCCCATTTATTTGAAAGCTTATGTCCCCAAGAAAATCTGTACATGAATGTTTGTAGAAGCTTTATTCACAATAGACAAAACTGGAAGGAAAAATGTCCTTCATTAGGTGAATGGATACACATGCTATAGTACATTTAAACAGTGGGATACTATCCAGCTATAAAAACGAATAATCTCTGAAGCAAAGCAAAAACATAGGGAAATATTAAATATATACTGCTAAGTGAACAAAGTCAGTCAGAAAAGGTTACATACTATATAATTCCAATTATATAACATCCTGGAAAATGCAAAATTCTAAAGATAGTTACAGGATAAGTGATTTCCATGGGTTTGAAGTAGGTGTGGGCATTGAATAGGTGAAACACAGGAAGGTTTTGGGAGGAGTTTGGGGGCAGTAAACCTATTCTGTGTGATACTGAAATGGTGGATACATAACTCTATGCATTTGTCAAAATTCATGAACTTTACAGACCAAATGGTAAACTTTAATGTATACACATTAAGGATAGATAATCTGAGTTCAGACGATCCCAGGATGGAATGAAGAATATGAAGAAAACAATCAAACTGAGTAATGAATGTATTAAACAACCTCATTAAATGGGATAGGGAGAAAGTATGATGATCTAAATAACTTTGGAAATGAGTGGATTCATATGACTAAATGCAAAAATAAAGTACATAAGCACTGTGGCCTACTCAGTAAAGTTGTTTGCCATGGGAGTTATGTGTCTGCAATTCTGATACTACTATACATGTATACTAGAACTCAACAATTAATTAAATGGATGGCAGATGATGGGAACCAGGTTTCTCACTGTTGGAGTGTGAGGTTATGGAAAATGTAACCAGAGAAAACTAGATTAATACATGTATTAATGAATTAGAGCTGGAGATATCAGTATGAATTCATATTTATCTGAATATACAGATGGTCACACAGAAATATTTATAGATCTGTATATATAATCAGGTTAGTATATAAATACATATATATACACTGACTTTATCAGCTGAGAGGGTCCATAAGAAATGACACCTTAGCATCTACAAACTTGTGTAGCTACCTAAAATTGGTTTCTAGTACCATTCTCCAATCTCCTAGGAGAAATGGCTGATTTTAGGACTGGGGCAGGTAGTATACAAGATTAGGTACTCAAAAACAAGCAAAGCTAAAATGAAGATTGATAAGGGAGTTAAAGAGATACAGAAGCCAACTGAAACGCTCAATGGCCAAAGATGTAACAATTTATTTAACAAAATAAATAAAGTAGAAGAGGATTATAAACCAAGGTATGAAATTAATATCCAAGAGTCCGTATTATAATAAATAAATGATTGAATAAGAAGCAAATGGGAAAAAAAGACAAATCTCCCTTGACGAGTTCCACATAATTTTTGTAGATACTTTGCCCTCAAGGAGGTAGGTATAACTCCCCACTCTTTCAAGTGTGAGTAATTACAGTGACTTTTTTCTCAGTGAATACAGTATGTAAAGGAAGAAAAACAGAATCTTTACAGTGGTTACACCTGACAACCACTATCTCAACCAGGTTATCATGGTTAAGATCAACAGTGATTGACAGCATGTTGACAGTACCACTGATGTAATATAATTAAAATGTCATTTTACCTCTGGAGTCTACCTCCCCAAAACACATAACTCTAATCTCAACCTGAGAAACATGATTTAAAACTTCAGACAAACTCCAGTTAAGGGACATTCTCCAAAATACTTGACCAGTACTCTCAAAACTGCCAAAGTCATCAAAAACAAGTAAAGTCTGAGAACTGTCACAACCAGGAGGAGCGTAATGAAGCATGACAAGTAAAAGTACTGTGGTATCCTGAATGGGATACAAGTATAGAAAAAGATATTAGGTAAAAATAAGAAAATCTGCATTGTGTGGACTTAATAATAATGTAATATTGGCTCATTAACTGTAACAAATATATCATACTAATGTAAAATATTAATAATAGGGAAATTGGTAATGGTTATATGGGAACTATCTGCATTATCTTTGCATTTTTTCTATAAATGTAACACTGTTATAAAATACAAAGTTTATTTAAAAACATGAGTTAGTGGTTTTGAAATGGTTAGAATTTGTACAGTCAAAAATAAAGAAGAGGGCTTCCCTGGTGGTGCAATGGTTGAGAGCCCGCCTGCCGATGCAGGGGACACGGGTTCATGCCCTGGTCTGGGAGGACCCCACTGGCACGGGGCGGCTACCAAGATCAATGTAGTATCTTTAATATCCACACCTGACCATTCGGATCACCAAAGTTTCAGAAGAGGTTAAAAAACAGCAACAGAGGGCTTCCCTGGTGGCGCAGTGGTTCAGAGTCCGCCTGCCGATTCAGAGGACACGGGTTCGTGCCCCGGTCTGGGAGGATCCCACATGCCGCGGAGCGGCTGGGCCCGTGAGCCATGGCCGCCGAGCCTGCGCGTCTAGAGCCTGCGCTCCACAACGGGAGAGGCCACAACAGTGAGAGGCCCGCATACCACAAAAATAAATAAATAAATAAATAAATAAATAAATAAAATTTAAAAAATAAAGGAGAAAAATTTCAGATGAGGATTAAAACAAGAAAAAGGAGCTGATGTGGTTACACTGATTGCTTTTACAGATAGTACATTGTCAGCTGGGCTGTAAGTTGGCACTTGTGAAGATATATTTAATTTTTAATAACAAAACCTTTTATACAATTGATTGTGATGCTTTTTATAGTTTTTAATTTGTTTAGGAGTAGTAAGTGCATTGAATTAATGAAAGTGACAGAAAAATACACATTCATAGTATAAATAAGGCCCTTCAGAATCTGGCACCTGCCCAATTTTCATCTCCTTAGGTGTACTCTCTTCCTACACACCAGCAAAATGTTTTTCTGAGTTTTCAATGTAGTTTCACAAGTTTATGTCTTTTCAGATGTTAACTTTCCTCTTTCTTTTTTAAAATCAGCTCAGTTATCACCTCCTCCAGGAAAACCTCCATCTCACCATCTAAGAAGCACTTCCTCTGTATTCTCATGGCATTAAGTTGTTTTCTTCTATCACAAATCTTAACACTATATTTACATTTTAATGTATCTCCTCCTCCCTTTTTTGCCATTAGTCTGTACTTTCTTTGAGGACAAAAGCAGTATTTTATTTTATCATCACCTTCACACAATTGTTAGTCTGTATAATAATAGAAAAATGTTTTCAGAAGGAAGGAAGGGAACGAAGGATGGTAGAAGGGATGAAAAAAAAGTCATCATATAAAAATTGTATTTTTGTTATTCTGGGCAAAACCTAATTCATTAAAAAAAAACAAACCTAGTCTGAATAGTAAGGTATTTTGTAGAAAATCATTCTTTATTGTGTGCCCATTTCTTAAAGGCCATAAATTTGCCCTATCAATATATAATTTCATATGAAAATGTTAATATAAGAGTTAAGAACTACACTGAATTCTTAACATCACTTTGACTCAGAATTCACTAAATTTGGAGAAGGTGAAACTCATTTGTCAAATAGGCTAAGTGAAACCAAATTTCAAAGATCTATTCATAATTTTCAGTGTACTGGGTTGAACTGTGTCCTTCCACAAGATATGGTATAGTCCTAATCCTCAATATCTGTGAATATGACCTTATTTGCAAATAGGGTCTTTGCAACTGTAATTAAGTTAAAATGATATTATACCCGATTATCAGGAACCTAAATCCAATGACTGCTATCTTTATAAGATGAAAGAAATTTGTACACAGACACACCCACAGAGGGAAGACAACCACATGAGTACTGAGGAAGAAATTGGAGTGATGGAACAATTAGTCAAGGAATGCCAAGAATTGTCAGCAAGACCAGAAGCTAGAAAGAAGCAAAGAAGGCTTCCTTCCTAGAGCCTACAGAGAGAGTATGGTACTGCTGACACCTTGATTTTAGACTTCTGCCCTCCAGAATTGTAAGAGAATAAATTTCCATTGTTTTAAGCCACCCATTTTATGAAACTTTGTTAGGGAGCCCTAATAAACTAAATATTGGGTTAAACCTTTTTCTATAGCATGTGACATCCATGTTTGATTCCTACTTTTATTATATCATTAATTTCACCCTTGAAAATTATGCAACTATAAAACTGTGTTGTATAAAAATGTGTGTGTGACTGTGTTTCTAACATGTTTTATTTTAGATTTAGGCATCAGGAGACAAAGAGCACTGTGATTTACTTCTCATTTCCTGTTCATTCATATGTAAGAACAATAAATGTTTATAAACTGAACTGTTATCATTGACTCTATATGAGCAGATGAAACAGACTTTGCACACTTGAACAACAAAAACAATGGGGAATATTATAGTGAAAACGTTACATATTGTAAAATATATAATACAGTTCTGATATAACAATAAACAAAACTCTTAAAATTGTAATTACTTATAATTCTTTTACTCAGACTCTGAAACAACGTTCTATCAAAGTTGAAATCAACTCATATACAGTTTTAGTATCAGTGTGACCTTTCTTTATTTTCTTTTTCTTTAAGGGTTGCACATGAAACCTTTGGGCCTTTCCAACTTTTCTGTCTTTAGATGTTTCCCTTTAAGCTATATCTCTAACCTCAAATAGCTTCTGTACTTTCTCATAAGCCATTTCTTACTCTGTAGGGAAATGATATAGCAGGGCTGACCTTAGTTTCAAAGAAAACTGAAAGAAGAAAAAGGGGTGGAAACTACGTAAAGCAATAGGAAGACTTGTACTATTCAAGGTCAGAGAAAATCAGAACACAAGTGATTCTAGAGAGGAAGCAGGCCTAATTTGCACAGTTTTCTTAAAATTATTTGAGAAGCAATTAGATTAACTTCCTGTACTGGAAAATAATTATTGGTGCTTGGGTCTGGAAGATTCAAATATGAACTTATAAAAGTAAGAGTATCAAAATGCCACCAGCAATACTATAACTAATTTGCCTCAATTAATAAAATGGGTCAAAAAGTCATTTTATAACACCTAAAATAAGGGAAATATGATATGAACTTAGAGATATGGTTATATTTTGGTGTCTTATACTCACACAATAAATTATGCAACTCAAAAACCTACTATAATTCTGAAAAACTCAATATTTTAGGCATAATGTTTATTTCATATGGAATTCTAATAAAAGTCTCCAACATAATACTTGAATGGAAATGTCACAGGACACTGACACACTGACAAAAGCAAGGAATAGTTCATCATGCAATGATATTTCCTTCTGAATCAAAAATAAATTTAAAGATAAAAAAAATTTTAAGTGCAACATTATATTGTGTAACTACGTTAAGTTGCCAAAATTTCATCAAAATGTTCTATACATTATTTTGTAAGTAAAATCCCTAAATTTATTTCCACATCGTGGAATACAGATAATTAATCCCTAAAAACATTTACATATGTCTTAATATTACCTTCCCTTTTCAGTCAAACGTGCTCTAAGGATGGCCGCAATGAGAAGTAAGATGTAGATGACACTTTTGAGTTTGTAATGTGCTTTCAGATACATTAACCAATTTCATCTTTGTATTTTAATCAGTCTCCTACAACCTACAATTACAGAATCATCATTTCTTAAGCATTATAATGCCATGTAATGTTAACGTTAATAGACACTCGGTACCAAACATGAATAAGTTCTTGCCATCAGAAACAGTCAAATTCTGGGAGAATCAGAGAAATCAATATTTTACACATGGAAAAGTACATATAAAATGTGGAATGATAGAAAGTTGCAAAAGGCACTTATTCCCACCTGAGGGTCATCTACCTGAAAGAAATGTTCTTAGTGTCATCTATTAAAGGTAGCAAAATGAATGGACAAGGAAGGTTATTCTAAAAGAAAGGATAGCATGAAAAAGGTTCAAATGTATACCATAGTGAAGTATGTATAGCAAGCCACAACCAGACCATGGACCTAAAAACTAAAGGACAGAGAGAAGATGGCAGAAGAGTAAGACGTGGAGATCACCTTGCTCCCCACAGATACATCAGAAATACATCTACACGTGGAACTGCTCCTATAGAACACCCACTGAATGCTGGCAGAAGACCTGAGACCTTCCAAAAGGCAAGAAACTCCCCACGTACCTGGGTAGGGCAAAAGAGAAAACAATAAACAGAGACAAAAGAATAGGGACGGGACCTGCACCAGTGGGAGGGAGCTGTGAAGGAGGAAAGGTTTCCACACAGTAGAAGTACCTTCGTGGGCAGAGACTCCTGGTGGCAGAGGGGGAAGCTTTGGAGCCACGGAGGAGAGCACAATAACAGGGTGCAGAGGGCAAAGAGGAGAGATTCCCACAGAGGATCGGTGCCGAGCAGCACTCACCATCCCGAGAGGCTTGTCTGCTCACCCGCCGGGATGGGCTGGGGCTGGGAGCTGAGGCTTGGGCTTCAGTCAGAAGACGGGAGAGGACTGGGGTTGGCTGCGTGAACACAGCCTGAAAGGGTTAAGTGCATCACGGCTAGCCGGGAGGAAGTCCAGGAAAAGTCTGGAGCTGCCGAAGAGGCAAGAAACTTTTTATTCCCTCTTTGCTTCCTGGTGCACGAGAAGAGGAGATGAAGCGCGCCACTTAAAGGAGCTCCAGAGATGGGCACGGAGCTGCCAAAGAGACAAGATACTTTTTCTTGCCTCTTTGTTACCTGTTGCGCGAGGGGAGGGGATTAAGCGCGCCGCTTAAAGGAGCTCCAGAAACAGGCGCAAGCCGCGGCTATCAGCGCGGACACCAGAGACAGGCATGAGACGATAAGGCTGCTGCTGCCACCATCAAGAAACCTGTGTGCGAGCACAGGTCACTCTCCACACCTCCCCTCCCGGGAGCCTGTGCAGCCTGCCACTGCCAGGGTCTCGGGATCCAGGTTCAAATTCCCCAGGAGAATGCACAACGCGCCTCAGGCTAGTGCAACGTCACGCCGGCCTCTGCCACCAAAGGCTCGCCACGCATCCGTACCCCTCCCTCCCCCCGGCCTGAGTGAGTCAGAGCCCCAGAATCACCTGCTCCTTTAACCCCGTCCTGTCTGAGCGAAGAGCAGATGCCCTCGGGCGACCCACGCGCAGAGGCGGGGCCAAGTCCAAAGCTGAACCCCAGGAGCTGTGTGAACAAAGAAGAGAGAGGGAGGTCTCTCCCAGCAGCCTCAGAAGCAGTGGATTAAAGCCCCACAATCAACTTGAAGTGCCCTGCATCTGTGGAATATCTGACTAGACAGCGAATCATCCCAAGTTGAGGAGGTGGACTTTGGGAGCAAGATATATTATTTTTTTCCCCTTTTTCTCTTTTTGTGAGTGTGTATGTGTGCGCTTCTGTGTCAGATTTTGTCTGTACAGCTTTGCGTTCACCATTTGTCCTAGGGTTCTGACCACCCCATTTTTGTTTTTGTTTTTTTACCTTTTAAAATATTTCTCCTTAATAATTATTTTTTATTTTAAAAACTTTATTTTGTATTCTTTCTTCCTTTCTTTCTTCCTTCCTTCCTTTCTTCCTTCCTTTCTCCCTTCCTTTCTTCCTGCCTTCCTTCCTTCCTTCCTCCCTTCCTTCCTTCCTTTCTTTCCTTTCTGTTTTTTCTCCCTTTTATTCTGAGCCGTGTGTATTAAAGACTCCTGGTGCTCCAGCCAGGCGTCAGAGCTGTGTCTCTGAGGTGGGAGAACCAACTTTAGGACACTGGTCCACAAGATACCTCCCAGCTCCACGTAATATCAAACGGCAAAAATCTCCCAGAGATCTCCATCTCAACACCAAGACCCAGC
>NC_041214.2:57551552-57553568 GCF_002837175.3 Physeter macrocephalus
GGGAACTACGAACCTGCAGCCTGTAAAAAGGAGACCCCAAACACAGTAAGATAAGCAAAATGAGAAGACAGAAAAACACACAGCAGATGAAGGAGCAAGATAAAATCACACCAGACCTAACAAATGAAGAGGAAATAGGCAGTCTACCTGAAAAAGAATTCAGAATAATGATAGTAAAGATGATTCAAAATCTTGGAAATAGAATAGACAAATTGCAAGAAACAGTTAACAAGGACCTAGAAGAAATAAAGAGGAAGCAAGCAACGATGAGCAACACAATAAATGAAATGAAAAATACTCTAGATGGGCTCAGTAGCAGAATAACTGAGGCAGAAGGACGGATAAGTGACCTGGAAGATACAATAGTGGAAATAACTACTGCAGAGCAGAATAAAGAAAAAAGAATGAAAAGAACTGAGGACAGTCTCAGAGACCTCTGGGACAACATTAAACGCACCAACATTCGAATTATAGGGGTCCCAGAAGAAGAAGAGAAAAAGAAAGGGACTGAGAAAATATTTGAAGAGATTATAGTTGAAAACTTCCCTAATATAGGAAAGGAAATAGTCAATCAAGTCCAGGAAGCACAGAGAGTCCGATACCGGATAAATCCAAGGAGAAACACTCCAAGACACATATTAATCAAACTATCAAAAATTAAAAAGAAAAAAAAATATTAAAAGCAACAAAGGAAAAACAACAAATAACACACAAGGGAATCCCCATAAGGTTAACAGCTGACCTTTCAGCAGAAACTCTGCAAGCCAGAAGGGGGTGGCAGGACATATTTAAAGTGATGAAGGAAAAAAACCTACAACCAAGATTACTCTACCCAGCAAGGATCTCATTCAGATTTGATGGAGAAATTAAAACCTTTACAGACAAGCAAAAGCTGAGAGAGTTCAGCACCACCAAACCAGCTTTACAACAAATGCTAAAGGAACTTCTCTAGGCAAGAAACACAAGAGAAGGAAAAGACCTACAAGAACAACCCGAAACAATTCAGTAAATGGTAATAGGACCATACATATCGATAATTACCTTAAATGTAAATGGATTAAATGCTCCCACCAAAAGACACAGACTGGTTGAATGGATACAAAAACAAGACCCATATATATGCTGTCTACAAGAGACCCACTTCAGACCTCAGGATACATACAGACTGAAAGTGAGGGGATGGAAAAAAATATTCCATGCAAATGGAAATCAGAATAAAGCAGGAGTAGTAATTCTCATATCAGACAATATAGACTTCAAAATAAAGACTATTACAAGAGACAAAGAAGGACACTACATAATGATCAAGGGATCGATCCATGAGGAAGATACAACAATTGTAAATATTTATGCACCCAACACAGGAGCACCTCAATACATAAGGCAGATACTAACAGCCATAAAAGGGGAAATCCACAGTAACACAATCATAGTAGGGGACTTTAACACCCCACTTTCACCAATCAACAGAGCATCCAAAATGAAAATAAATAAGGAAACACAAGTTTTAAATGATACATTAAATAAGATGGAGTTAATTGATATTTATAAGACATTCCATCCACAAACAACAGAATACACATTTTTCTCCAGTGCTCATGGAACATTCTCCAGGATATATCATATCTTTGGTCACAAATCAAGCCTTGGTAATTAAAGAAAATTGAAATTGTATCAAGTATCTTTTCCAACCACAATGATATGAGACTAGATGTCAATTACAGGAAAACACCTGTGAAAAACACAAACACATGGAGGCTAAACAATACACTACTTAATAACGAAGTGATCACTGAAGAAATCAAAGAGGAAATCAAAAAATACCTACAAACAAATGACAATGGAGACACAACGACTCAAAACCTATGGGACGCAGCAAAAGCAGTTCTAAGAGGGAAGTTTATAGCAATACAATCCTACCTTGAAAACAGGAAACATCTCGAATTAACAACCAACCTTGCACCTAAAGCAATTAGAGAAAGAAGAACAAAACCCCACAAAGTTAGCAGAAGCAAA
>NC_041214.2:57553602-57554212 GCF_002837175.3 Physeter macrocephalus
AAACTCATTCTATGAGGCCACCATCACCCTGATACCAAAACCAGACAAACACATCACAAAGAAAGAAAACTACAGGCCAATATCACTGAGGAACACAAATGCAAAAATCCTCAACAAAATACTAGCAAACAATCCAACAGCACATTGAAAGGATCATACACCATGATCAAGTGGGGTTTATTCCAGGAAAGCAAGGATTCTTCAGTATACGCAAATCAATCAACGTGATACACCATATTAACAAATGGGAGGAGAAAAACCATGTGATCATCTCAATAGATGCAGAGAAAGGTTTTGACAAAATTCAACACCCATTTATGATAAAAACCCTGCAGAAAGCAGGCATAGAGGGAACTTTCCTCAACATAATAAAGGCCATATATGACAAACCCACAGCCAACATCGTCCTCAATGGTGAAAAACTGAAACCATTTCCACTAAGATGAGGAACAAGACAACGTTTCCCACTCGTATTCTCATTCTCACTCTTATTCAACATAATTTTGGAAGTTCTAGCCACAGCAATCAGAGAAGAAAAAGAAATAATAGGAATCCAAATCAGAAAAAAAGAAGTAAAGCTGTCACTGTTTGCAGATGACATGACACTATA
>NC_041214.2:57554659-57570993 GCF_002837175.3 Physeter macrocephalus
AGATGATACAAATAGATGGAGAGATATACCATGTTCTTAGATTGGAAGAATCAACATTGTGAAAATGACTCTACTACCCAAAGCAATCTACATATTCAATGCAATCCCTATCAAACTACCACTGGCAGTTTTTACAGAACTAGAACAAAAAATTTCACAATTTGTATGGAAACACAAAAGACCCTGAATAGCTAAAGCAATCTTGAGAACGAAAAATGGAGCTGGAGGAATCAGGCTCCCTGACTTCACACTATACTACAAAGCTACAGTAATCAAGACAGTATGGTACTGGCACAAGAACAAAAATACAGATCAATGGAAGAGGATAGAAAACCCAGAGATAAACCCAAGCACATATGGTCACCTTATCTTTGATAAAGGAGGCAAGAATATACAGTGGAGAAAAGACACCCTCTTCAATAAGACATGCTGGGAAAGCTGGACAGGTGCATGTAAAAGTATGAAATTTGAACACTCCCTAACACCATACACCAAAATAAACTCAAAATGGGTTAAAGACCTAAATGTAAGGCCAGACACTATTGATACAGCCACTGTGGAGAACAGTATGGAAGTTCCTTAAAAAACTACAAATAGAACTACCATACAACCCAGCAATCCCACTACTGGGCATATACCCTCAGAAAAACATAATTCAAAAAGAGTCGTACCAAAATGTTCATTGCAGCTCTATTTACAATAGCCAGGCTATGGAAGCAACCTAAGTGTCCATCAACAGATGAATGGATAAAAATGATGTGGCACATATATACAACGGAATATTACTCAGCCACAAAAATAAACGAAACTGAGTTATCTGTAGTGAGGTGGATGGACCTGGAGTTTGTCATACAGAGTGAAGTAAGTCAGAAGGAGAAAAACACATATGCTAACAAATATGCTAACATGTATGCTAACACATATATATGGAATCTAAGAAAAAAAAAATGTCATGAAGAGACTAGGGGTAGGAGGGAAATAAAACACGGACCTCCTAGAGCGTGGACTTGAGGATATGGGGAGGGGGAAGGGTAAGCTGTAACGAAGTGAGAGAGTGGCATGGACATACATACACTACCAAACATAGGGTGGATAGCTAGTGGGAAGCAGCCGCATGTCACAGGGAGATCAGCTAGGTGGTTTGTGATCACCTAGAGGGGTGGGATCGGGAGGGTGGGAGGGATGGAGACACAAGAGGGAAGAGATATGGCAACATATGTATATGTATAACTGATTCATTTTGTTGTAAAGCAGAAACTAACACACCATTGTAATGCAGTTATACTCCAATAAAGATGTTAACAAAAAAACAAAAAACTAAAGGACAGAGCATGGGGTCACGGGAGATAATGTTGAGACTTAGTAGGCCTTTTATACTCTCCTCATCCTGCAGAGAAGAGAGCAAGCTACTGAAGAGCTTTCAGAAGAGAGTAGACATTATCAAATCTGCCTTTTCAAGTAATTTAGCCTGTATATATTGTAGGTGATAGATGTGAGATATAAAAACTTGATGCAGAAAGATGACATAGAGTGTTATTTTAACAGTTTTAGTGAGAGAAAGTGAGACTTTACATAGGCAGTGCCATAAGGATACAGAGGGATAACATGAATAAGGGGCAGGTTTGAGAGAGAAGGTTTTGAGTTATATTTGTATTTCTTGAGTTTGACATATATGAAGATCAAATCAGATATTTTCAAAAGTCAAGGAAGCATGAGACAATTTCATTTAGAATTTTGTCTCTTTACCATGTATTCAGTCCTGAATTCCACCCCAAAGCTATTTTTCCTTTATTTTTGTGGATATTTGTCAGAGTTCCTAGTTGTAAGTAATAGAAGATGACTCATCATTATGTTGAAAAAATGAAATTATTTTGCATAGGTAATGGAATCAGGGGAGGTGCTGAAGATTAGCTTCAAGGCTAAGCATCCAAAACCATGTCATAGGATAATGCTTGCAACATCCTTGAGCACTCCCTACAGTTTGCAGGACAGTAAATTATCTGCCAACAATTTGGTCTAATTGCAACTGCAACTTAGCTTTCAAGTCTGTGTCCTGCATAATCCTTTTTATTAATTCTCTGACTGTTTTTCTCTTGAACCATTTTAGTAAACACCTAACTAGTTTCCTGACTTCCAATCTTTGACACCTACAAATCATCGTATACAATTCTTACAGAAATATATTTTTAAAATTATTTTCAAAGTTACAAAAATTTTTAGAAGTTAACTTTATCAAGTAATGTGGAAGATCTGTTTATATGAAAGCAGTTTTATTACAGTCTCAAGGGACATAAAAATATTTGAACATTTAGAAAAGAATATCATGTTTGTGGATTTAAAGATTAAGCTTCATAAAAATACCATTCACTTTAACTTCATCTGTATATTTAATAAAACCCCAAAACAAACATAAACAACACTTGGGAAAGAGTTTTGGACATCTGAAGAAAAAACTCAAATGGAAAAATTTTAAAAACAGGAAAAGATTGGTAAATCTGACAGGTTACAATGAAAAACTTATGTAGTAATACTAATATAAACAAAGAGAAAGTGAAATATTGGGAAAATTCACAACTTTAACCCAAAGAGAGGTTTTCTCTGAAAAAGGAGGACTCTTGGAATTTCATAAGAAAGTGGTGAACAACTCAGTAGAATAAGCTGTACACAGGCTTTGTGCCAGACATCTTGGCATTCCTCCCACCACTGTTTTCTCCACTGTGATTCTTCTCAATTTGTCCATATCTCTCACCTCAGAATTACAATATTTTATTACAATTATGTAAATAGCTGCAATATACTAAGGGTCTTTTGAGACTCAATATTCATGCAATATCATGTAGACGGAAACAACCCTGATAATAATCGAAATGTAAAACCACAATCATTTGAGCTAGGAATTGAGAAAGTGAAGAGAATATCTGCAAAGAAAAATATTTTAGAGGCTTCTCAGGTGGCGCAGTGCTTTGAGAGTCCGCCTGCCGATGCAGGGGACACGGGTTCGTGCCCCGGTCCGGGAAGATCCCACATGCCGCGGAGCGGCTGGGCCCGTGAGCCATGGCCACTGAGCCTGCGCGTCCGGAGCCTGTGCTCTGCAACGGGAGACGCCACAACAGTGAGAGGCCCGCGTATCACAAAAAAAAAAAAAAAAAAAGAAAAAAGAAAATTTAAATTAAATACTAACTTACACTTATTACAAACACACTTTTGTAATCAGTGGTCTCATAGTCTGTGCTTTGCTTAAGCAAGTTTGCTTAAGTAAGTTTTCAATTACAAATTAAGTGGATTAGTTAAGTAAATTAAGTAAGTTTTCAATTACAAATTAAGTGGATTAGCCTGTGGCAGTTGAAGAAATCCGGAGTCACAAAAGTAGGGTACTTCAGGAAGTAGAACATGAATAAGAAACAGTTTCCTTGGGGAAAATAAAAAATAAGAACATTTTCTCCTGTTTTCTGTATAGAATATATTCACCCTGATTTGCTTTGCTTTCTAATGGTGTTTTTTAGTTGAGTTTTCAGAATATAGTGTGTTAGTTTTTGAAAAAATTTCTAGCTCTATTAGAAATATAAAATATATTGCAAAGCACATTAGTTTCCTCATTGTAAAGCTATGCTTATGATAATTTACAGTTCTAAGATGTATTTATTTTTTATTTAAATAACTCTCTGATGCTATTATGTAAATAACACAGTTCAAAGATAAATATTAAGAAAGAACACTTTAAACTCTCTTTTTATCACTTGTGCCCTTGATGTCTATCACTTCTTGCCATTTAGATGAGAGATTTGTGCATCTTAGTAAAATTATGAAACCCTTAATTTGATCTCTCAGGGATAATGCCTTATTAAACACAACTCCCAAATATGAAATCTTTGGATTGACATTTTCTTTGCAGAAAGATATTGTCTAAGACATAATTTCTCAGGGTATGCAAGTCACAGCACTAATTTTTTAGTTAAATAAACCAGCAAAGATATGGTAAAATAAAAGTACAAATGTAATGTTATGTTTTCTGCTGCTGAGTTAGAACATTTTATACCATTGGACAGTGTACATAATTATGTTAAATGTGAAAATTTAATTAACTTTTATTTTTAGAAAGGCAGTTGAATGTGAAGGGTCTTTAATGCTAGACCCAGGTTATTTTAGATGACAAACTATATTCATCCCAATGACTATTTAATTTACAATTATTACTGAGGAAAATGAAAATTGGAAAAAAAAAGGAAGATTACCGCTAATAGATAACATCACATGCTATGGAGAAGCTTATTTAATCTCAGAGACAATTTTTCTGAGAATGGACGTCAAGTCATTTCTACTACAAGATAGGTGCTATAGAGTGATTGACAGCTTGGCAGACAGTTAACAAGACAGTTTCTCAGCTACAGTGTTTTGAATAGTGAGAAACTAAGACCTTTGGGGACTCTGCTTTTGGAGATCATATGTTCATCTAGGAAGATTCTTAAAATTGCTGGCCCAAGAAATTTCTCTACATCTATCTGAATCTTTATGTGTTTGGGCCCTAATGGCATTTCCAGTGATGTATTAATCTCTTTCAATATTAATGACCATGGATATTTCATGTTACTACTGTTTGTTTACTTATTCTGTCAAATGACAATGTCTACAATCCTGTATTGTTAACGTATAGTTATATTTTTAAGGAGTATGGTTAGCATGAAAAGTTTATTAATGTCCTTTTTCAGCCAGGGTGCTTTTTCTTTCTTAAGCACCTTATCACTTGTCTCACTTGTCTCATATACATATATGAAGCACATTAGTTTCCTCATTGTAAAGCTATGCTTATGATAATTTACAGTTCTAAGATGTATTTATTTTTTATTTAAATAACTCTCTGATGCTATTATGTAAATAACACAGTTCAAAGATAAATATTAAGAAAGAACACTTTAAACTCTCTTTTTATCACTTGTGCCCTTGATGTCTATCACTTCTTGCCATTTAGATGAGAGATTTGTGCATCTTAGTAAAATTATGAAACCCTTAATTTGATCTCTCAGGGATAATGCCTTATTAAACACAACTCCCAAATATGAAATCTTTGGATTGACATTTTCTTTGCAGAAAGATATTGTCTAAGACATAATTTCTCAGGGTATGCAAGTCACAGCACTAATTTTTTAGTTAAATAAACCAGCAAAGATATGGTAAAATAAAAGTACAAATGTAATGTTATGTTTTCTGCTGCTGAGTTAGAACATTTTATACCATTGGACAGTGTACATAATTATGTTAAATGTGAAAATTTAATTAACTTTTATTTTTAGAAAGGCAGTTGAATGTGAAGGGTCTTTAATGCTAGACCCAGGTTATTTTAGATGACAAACTATATTCATCCCAATGACTATTTAATTTACAATTATTACTGAGGAAAATGAAAATTGGAAAAAAAAAAGGAAGATTACCGCTAATAGATAACATCACATGCTATGGAGAAGCTTATTTAATCTCAGAGACAATTTTTCTGAGAATGGACGTCAAGTCATTTCTACTACAAGATAGGTGCTATAGAGTGATTGACAGCTTGGCAGACAGTTAACAAGACAGTTTCTCAGCTACAGTGTTTTGAATAGTGAGAAACTAAGACCTTTGGGGACTCTGCTTTTGGAGATCATATGTTCATCTAGGAAGATTCTTAAAATTGCTGGCCCAAGAAATTTCTCTACATCTATCTGAATCTTTATGTGTTTGGGCCCTAATGGCATTTCCAGTGATGTATTAATCTCTTTCAATATTAATGACCATGGATATTTCATGTTACTACTGTTTGTTTACTTATTCTGTCAAATGACAATGTCTACAATCCTGTATTGTTAACGTATAGTTATATTTTTAAGGAGTATGGTTAGCATGAAAAGTTTATTAATGTCCTTTTTCAGCCAGGGTGCTTTTTCTTTCTTAAGCACCTTATCACTTGTCTCACTTGTCTCATATACATATATGGAGAGAGAGAGAGAGAGAGAGAGGAGCTGTGTATACAGCAAGACAGCCAGAAGAGCAACAGTTTTCATGGCTTTATATTTAAAAACCAAATGTCATTATGCATTAGTCAACTAACAGAATTCAAGTGCGACTGTATATCAAGTATTACAAACTATTAATTAAATCGTATAAAATCATATAGGATTCAAATTTTAGAAGTTTAGAAAATCCTGGGAAAATAGCCCAGACAATTTATACTTTATTTTTTTTACATATTGGATTCATTTATAAGGGAACTGTCTCTCTGTTTACCATTGTAGTTTAATCTTAAAGGCAATGAGACAGCCATGGTAACTTAAATTAATAGGAAAAAAACTTTAAGTAATTTCATTAACTTTATCCTGGAAACATCTATTATGTTTTGCCTACATTGTCACATTGCTTTTCAATTCCTTGTTAATTTTGAACACATAAACTTAATGACAGGTTAAAGTCTGCAATTTTTTTTTAAAAAAGAAGTTTTTTTAAATTTCAAATCAAATGATTGACAGTAGATAGCAAATTTTGTAGAACAATATTGAGTTCATGTATTTGTTCTCTCAATAAAAAAATATATTAAATATGAAGCACAAGAAAATATAATTTGTTTCTTTGAATATATTTTAACAAGTCCCATTTTTCCAAAGAAAACATTGAAAATTAAAAAGGCAGGCAATGACTTTTTAGATACAACACCAAAGGCACAATCCATAAAAGAAAGCATGAATAATTTAGACTTCATTAAAATTAAAAAACTTATGCCCTGCAAAAGATAATGTCAAGAATATGAAAACACAAGCCACAAACTGGGGGAAAATATTTTCAAAAGATATATCTGGTAAAAGGAGTATTATTCAAAATATACAAAAAACACTTAAAACTCAGTAATAAGAAAATAAATAACAAAAATTGAGCCAAAGATCTGAACAGACACCTCACCAAAGAACATACAGATGACAAATAAGCTTATGAAAACATGCTCCACATCATATGTCATTAGGAAAATGCAAATTAAAACAAGATAACACTACATGCCTAGTAGAGTGGACAAAATCCACAGTAAGGACAACACCAAATGCTGGTGAGGATGTGAAGCAACAAGAACTCTCATTCATTACTGGTGGGAATACAAAATAGTACAGCCACATTGGAAGACAGTTTGGCAATTTCTTACAAAACTAAATATACACTTGTTGTATAATCCAACTACTGTGTTCCTTGTTACCTACCCAAAGGAGTTGAAAACTTATGTCCATACGAAAACCTGCACATGGATGGTTACAGCATCTTTATTCACAATTGCCAAAACTTGAATGCAACCAAGATGTCCTTCAATAGGTAAATTGATAAACTGTGGTGCATCCAGACTGCGGAATATTATTCAGCACTAAAACAAAATGAACTATCAAACAGTGAAAAGACACACTGAAAACTTAAATACACATTACTAAGTAAAAGACGCCAATCTGAAAAGGCTATGTACTGTACGATTCTAACAATATGACATTCTGGAAATTCAATGGAGACAGTAAATAGATCCATGGTTTTTAGGATTTGGGGTGGTAAGGAGAGATGATTAGGTGGAGCATGTAGGAGTTTTAGGGCAGTGAAATTTATGATACCACAATGATGCATACATATATGCGATTATACATTTGTCCAAACCTAAACCTATAGAATGTACAACATCAAAAATGAGATGTAATGTAAACTATGGATTTTGGCTTATAATGATGTGTCAATGTAGGTTCATCAATTTTAATAAATGTACCACTCTAGAGGGGATGTTGATAATGGGGGAGTCTATGCAAGTTTGGAGGCAGGGGGCTGTGGGAAATCTTTGCACCTTCTGCTTAATATTGCTGTGGACTTAAAACTTCCCTAAAAAAAGAGTCTAAAAGTATACATATATTGCCAATAGCTCAAGTATTTCTAAAATGTAAGGAGTAAAACTTAAAAGTCTAACTCCTGTCATCACCTGGTAAGGGTAATACTATCAATATTTTAGAGTGGATTATATCACTATTGTTAGTGACTGTGTTAAATTTTGTTATTTTGATGTAACAATTTAAATGTATCTAAAGTACATTTTGATATTATGGTTGTTTCCTTTCCTTTTTATTGTGAATAATTATTCTATAATTATTATATAATTACATATATATTATATAATTATGTATATTATTCCATAATTATTCTATATTGTGTTTTTTTAAAACACAAACGGTGCCTAAATGTTACATATATATTTTTAGATCTCTGATATCCATTTCCTAATTTCCATGTAGAAACAATATATCAATTAATGTTCAAGTAAATCCTGACTTTCACCAACACCAGCAATATAACTTTTTTTAAACAGCATATCAAACTGATGATAAAATATAGAGGAAACAAAACCAGAAACATTTATTTAATTTCAATTTATCTCAGAGTAAATATATTATCTTATATCTTCTATAGATATAGATATATAGAATTTATTTTATAGAACATGGTATCTCAAACTTGATGACCACACTATTATGTGATGATAAGTCCTGTTTCATAAAAATTTTTATTAATAATATTTACTTTTGATAAAAATATCTTCATTTTATTTGCCTTTTAAGTGGAGTAAAATAAACTGAATAAACTAGAGTGAACCTGAAGAAATTCAGATATGGTGATTTTCAGGTAAAATTTTTTTCCAACAAGAGGTATTCATTTCCAAAACAACTTTCTAGTATATATTTGAAGGAATTTATGCACATATATACATACACATGCATTCATGCATTCAGTCACTTAAAATTTTATAATACTGTCTAGGATATCAGAAAACATTGTATAGGAGATGTTTAATGATACACTTGGTTTCAGGTCACATTGTTTTGTGACTGCCTTATAGGTAATGAATAAGACACAAATACCCTATGTTCACTTGAAGATTAAAACTGAAAAGATAAAAATCAACATAATATGCATAAAAACAAATAAAGACAATATATATTAGGTTACAAGTTTAATAAAATGAATAATTATGTGAGAAATACATTTCTATTATTTATAAGCCATCCAGTCTCTGATATTTTGTTATAACAGCCAGAATGAACTATTCTATATTTTATTCATCCAAGCATTTGTGATGGAAATTTGGCTAGTTTCCAATTTTAAGCTATTATAAAGTTGTACTCAATTTCTTTATTGAAATCTTTTTGAGATAAACTTTGAGGTATTATAGCATTAGTTTTAGTAGGTTTAGTAGTTTGTAGTTATTGGGGAGATTTTCTACGTGAGTAATCATATAATCTGCAAATGGGAAGAGTATTTTATACTTTCCTTCCTTTATACATTTTCATTTTTCTTCTGTCCTATTGAAACAGAGAGGGCCTTCAGGACAATATTGTATAAAAATAATAAAAGCAATCTTCCTTGATACATTCCAGATTTTGGGGACAAAGCACAGTCCTTCACTATTAATATGTCTTAGCTCATTCTGGTTGTTATAACAAAATATCAGAGACTGGATGGCTTATAAATAATAGAAATATATTTCTCACATTTCTGTAGGCTGGGAAGTCCAAGATCAAGGCACCAGAAGATTTGTGTCTGGTAAAAACTGGATTTTTGGTTCATAGATTGAGACTTCTAACTGTAACCTTACATGGCAGAAGGAAGGGGCTAGAGTCTAGGGAGCTCTGTGGGGTCTCTTTCATAAGAGCACTAATCAAATTTATGAGAGCTCCACCCTCATGACCTAATCACCCACCAAAATTCCCCACATCCTGATATATCACATTGGGCATTAGGTTTCAACATATCAATTTGGGGGGGACACAAACATTCAAACCATAGCAATATATATGTTAGTTTTATCAATGTTATTGTTTTTATTTTTTGGTAGAATGCCATTTACCAGACTGAAGTTTCCTACTAGTCCTCTAGTTTGATAAGAATTTTTATCATGAACAGAAGTTGCTTTCTGTCATGCTTTTTTCAAGTTGAGATGATCATTTTTTTTTCTATTAAGATGAATTCCACTGGTTAATTTATAAATGATAAACCACTCACATTCCTGATATGAAGCCTACTTCTTCATGATATATTTTCTTTTTCACATATACAGTTGTGTTCAATCTACTTATAGCTTATTAAGCATTTTTATCTATGTTCAAGAGAGATACTTTTCCATAATTTTTTTTCTGATATAATTGTAAGATTTAAATATTAAGGTTTAGTTGGCTCCATAAATAAATTGTGCAGTAGTCTCTTCTCTGTTTTCTAAAAAGTTGTATGGAAAATTGTTAATTTTTCTTTCTTGAAAATCTGATAAAATTCACCAGTAAATCTACCTGGGCCTGGAGTTTTATGTGAATTTTGTTTATTTTTTTGTTATGAATTCCACTTCCTTAGTAGAACTATTAAGATATTCTGTATTTTTTTGTCAATTTTGGTCAATTGTATTTTTAAAAGAATTTTCAATCTAAATTGTCAATTCATTTGTGAAATAAGTTACTCATATATTTCCATAGTTATCATTTTTAATTCTGTAGGATTCGTAGTGAAAAAGTCTCTTTTGGGCTTCCCTGGTGGCACAGTGGTTGAGAGTCCGCCTGCCGATGCAGGGGACACGGGTTCGTGCCCTGGTCCGGGAGGATCCCACATGCCGCAGAGCGGCTGGGCCCGTGAGCCATGGCCGCTGAGCCTGCGCGTCCGGAGCCTGTGCTCCGCAACCGGAGAGACCACAACAGTGAGAGGCCCGCGTACCGCAAAAAAAAAAAAAAAAAAAAAAAAAAAAAGTCTCTTTTGTTCCTGATGTCAATAATTTGTGCTCTCATTTTTCTGAATCATCCCATCTAAAAGATTAATTTTATTGACACTTTCAAAAACACCAATTATTATTTGTTAATTTTGACAATGTTTATAAAAACCTGTAGAGTTACTACTTCCCTCTAAAGATATTTCACGCTTTCTTCTACAAGCAGATAGAGTGATGCCTAATTACCTGATTTCAATCTGAATAGGGGCAGTGTAGCATCCTAGTAAGAATAAATGTACCTTTCCTCTCTTAAGGGTTTTCACCTGAGAACTTGGTATAATCTTTGATTCTTCACTCTGGCATGACTCAAACTCTAATCTTTGTTCTCCTAAAGCAAAGAGAGATCTGCTCTGCTTCTCAGAGTTTGCTTATTAGGTTTATTGCTTCCTGCCTGCCCAGTTCAATCCTAGTATTCGACTAAATTTGAATAGGAGCTGTAATGCTTATAAACTCTGCACCCTGCCTGTAGCTTTTCTTCTAAATTGCCATCATAGGAAAAGCTGCTACAGAGAAACTGCTCCTCTCTCAAAACTCTTACTTTCTTATTTGCCTTAGCTCCTTTAGTTATCATTGCCTCAATCTTCTCCAGCTTCCTGCAAATAATGTCTATAACTTTGTTTTCTTCCTCTTAGTCTCTGTTTCACACCAGTTGATATCTAGCTACTGCAACAAACCAGGGGGATTAAAAATGTCTACATTTTTAACAAACTTGAATATTTTTTTTTCAGTTTTGCATTGGATAAAACAGGAAAATAAACATTTATATTTACATATATATATATGTAAAATTTTTAGCTAATTTGATCTGTAAATATTTCAGTGTTTGAAATCCTTATCTCTGGGCATAAAATAACCACTTTTAAAATTGACTTTCTGTACTATTTGTTACTTGGATTGTTTTTACCTTTAATAATATATGAGATGGTAAGTAAATTTAATTTTGTCTTAAATCCTTACTATTTTCTAAATTTTTAAATCTATGCTCATAGTTGTCTGATGACTATGTGTCTCATTTTTTCTTATACTTTTTATTTTAGACAAGAAGAGAAATTAGTTTTTGTCCTGTCCTTTTTTACCTCATTTAATTTTTATCTTTGGAAGTCCAGTATTTAAAAAAAATAACAGTAATTTAATCTGTTGCCTGACTCAGGCACAACTTTGAGTTCTACCAGAGTTACTCTGATTAACACATAGGAAATCTCAGAGTTCTGGTTCTATTTAATGGTACATTTAAATTAGACAGCACAGCCATAATTGGACATACACTGTTATGGATCAATAGACACATTCTTGTTTATCTAGTCACACATATATTTTTCTTAAAAACAAAACAAAACAAAGTTTTAAGTTAATTTTGAGTAAATATTAGGCCAAAAAAAAAAGGAAACTGGTAATTTTATTGTCAGGTATTATTAATTATTTAAAAATTATCTTTGCATATGGAGAAATCCTAAATCTAAATATCACTGAGTAAACATTCTCTATATTTAAAAGTATATTAACAAATAGAGGGGAGGAGCTTCAAGATGGCGGAAGATAAGACGTGATCAGCTTCCTTTTCACAAATACATCAGAAATACATCTACATGTGGAACAGCTCCTACAAAACACCTACTGAACACTGGCAGAAGACCTCAGACCTCCCAAAAGGCAAGAAACTCCCCACGTACCTGGGTAGGGCAAGTAAAAACAGAGATAAAAGAATAGGGACTGGACCTGCACCAGTGAGAGGGAGCTGTGAAAGAGGAAAGGTTTCCACCCACTAGGAAGCCCCTTCGCGGGCAGAGAATGCGGGTGGTGGAGAGGGGTAAGCTTCGGAGCCACGGAGGAGAGCGCAGACACAGGGGTGAGGAGGGGAAAGAGGAGAGATTCCCGCACAGAGGATCGGAGCCGACCAGCACTCACCAGCCCAAGACACTTGTATGCTCATCTGCCGGGACGGGTGGGGGCTGGGAGCTAAGGCTCGGGCTTTGGTCGGATCCTAGGGAGAAGACGGGTTGGCTGCATAAACACAGCCTGAAGGGGGCTAGTGCACCACAGCTAGCCGGGAGGCAGTCTGGGAAAAGGTCTGGAGCTGCCAAAGAAGCAAGAGATTTTTTCTTGCCTCTTTGTTTCCTGGTGTGTGAGGAGAGGAGATTAACAGTGCCGCATAAAGGAGCTCCAGAGACAGCTGTGAGCCGCGGCTATCAGCACGGACCCCAGGGATGGGCATGCGACGCTAAGGCTGTTGCTGCCACCACCAAGAAGCCTGAGTGCAAGCACAGGTCACTGTCCACACCTCTTCTCCCAGGAGCCTGTGTGGCCCGCCACTGCCAGGGTCCTGAGATCCAGGGACAACTTCCCTGGGAGAACACATGGCACACCTCAGGCTGTTGCAACGTCACGCCAGCCTCTGTCGCTGCAGGCTCGCCCTGCATCTGTACTACTCCCTCCCCCTGGACTGAGTGAGCCAGAGCCCCCGAATCAGCTGCTCCTTTAAGCCTTTCATGTCTGAGCGAAGAACAGACACCCTCAGGCGACCTACACACAGAGGCAGGTCCAAATCCAAAGCTGAACCCCAGGAGCTGTGTGAACAAAGAAGAGAAAGAGAAATTTCTCCCAGCAGCCTCAGGAGCACCGCATTAAATCCCCACAATCAACTTGATGTACCCTGCATCTGTGGAATACCTGAATAGACAACGAATCATCCCAAATTGAGGAGGTGGACTTTGGGAGCAAAGTTATATATATATTTTTCCCTTTTTCTCTTTGTGTGAGTGTGTATGTGTATGCTTCTGTGTGTGATTTTGTCTGTATAGCTTTGCTTTTACCATTTGTCCTAGGGTTCTGTCTGTCCGTTTTTTATGTTTGTTTTTTGTTTTTTTTTTAATTACTTAAAAAATTTTTCTTAATAATTGTTTTTTTATTTTTTATTTTAATAACTTTATTTTATTTTATTTTACTTTATTTTGTTTTATCTTCTTTCTTTCTTTCTTTTTTTTCTCCCTTTTACTCTGAGCTGTGTGGATGAAAGCCTCTTGATGCTCCAGCCAGGCATCAGGGCTGTCCCTCTGAGGTGGGAAAGCCAAGATCAGGACACTGGTCCACAAGAGACCACACAGCTCCACATAATGTCAAATGGCAAAAATCTCCCACAGATCTCCATCTCAAGGCCAAGACCCAACGACCAGTAAGTTATAGCGCTGGACACCCTATGCCAAATAACTAGCAAGACAGGAACACAACCCCATCCATTAGCAGAGTGGCTGCCGAAAATCATAATAAGGCACAGACACCCCAAAACACACCACCGGATATAGTGCTGCCCACCAGAAAGACAATATTCAGCCTCATCCAGCAGAACACAGGCACTACCCCCTCCACCAGGAAGCCTACACAACCCACTGAACCAACCTTAGCCACTGGGGGCGGACACCAAAAACAACAGGAACTACGAACCTGCAGCCTGCAAAAAGGAGTCCCCAGACACAGTAAGTTAAGCAAAATGAGAACACAGAAAAACACACAGCAGATTAAGCAGCAAGGCAAAAACCCACCAGACCTCAGAAATGAAGAGAAAATAGGCACTCTACCTGAAAAAGAATTCTGAATAATGACAGTAAAGATGATCCAAAATCTTGGAAATAGAATAGAGAAAATACAAGAAATGTATAACGAGGACCTAGAAGAACAAAAGACCAAACAGTGATGAACAACACAATAAATGAAATTAAAAATTCTCTACAAGGGATCAATAGCAGAATAACTGAGGCGGAAGAATGGATAAGTGACATGGAAGATAAAACAGTGGAAATAACTACTGCAGGGCAGAATAAAGAAAAAAGAATGAAAATAGTTGAGGACAGTCTCAGAGACCAAAGGGACAACATTAAAAACACCAACATTCGAATTATAAGGGTCCAGAAGAAGAAGAGATAAAGAAAGGGACTGAGAAACTATTTGAAGAGATTATAGTTGAAAACTTCCCTAATATGGGAAAAGAAATAGGGACAGTCTCAGAGACCAAAGGGACAACATTAAAAACACCAACATTCGAATTATAAGGGTCCAGAAGAAGAAGAGATAAAGAAAGGGACTGAGAAACTATTTGAAGAGATTATACTTGAAAACTTCCCTAATATGGGAAAAGAAATAGTTAATCAAGTCCAGGAAGCACAGAGAGTCCCATACGAGATAAATCCAAGGAGAAATATGCCAAGACACATATTAATCAAACTATCAAAAATTAAATACAAAGAAAACATATTAAAAGCAGCAAGGGAAAAAACAAATAACACACAAGGGAATCCGCATAAGGTTAACAGATGATCTTTCAGCAGAAAATCTGCAAGCCAGAAGGGACTGGCAGGACATATTTAAAGTGATGAAGGAGAAAAACCTACAATTAAGATTACTCTACCCAGCAAGGATCTCAGTCAGATTTGATGGAGAAATTAAAACCTTTACAGACAAGCAAAAGCTAAGAGAATGCAGCACCACCAAACCAGCTCTACAGCAAATGCTAAAGGAACTTCTCTAGGCAGAAAACACAAGAGAAGGAAAAGACCTACAATAACAAAACCAAAACAATTAAAGAAAATGGGAATAGGAACATACATATCGATAATTACTTTAAATGTAAATGGATTAAATGCTCCAACCAAAAGACACAGACTGGCAGAATGGATACAAAAACAAGACCCGTATATATGCTGTCTACAAGATACCCAGTTCAGACCTCGGGACACATACAGACTGAAAGTGAGGGTATGGAAAAAGATATTCCATGCAAATGGAAATCAGAAGAAAGCTAGAGTAGCAATTCTTATATGACACAAAACAGACTTTAAAATAAAGACTATTACAAGAGACAAAGAAAGACACTACATAATGAACAAGGGATTGATCAAAGAAGAAGATATAACAATTGTAAATATTTATGCACCCAACATAGGAGCACCTCAATACATAAGGCAAATGCTAACAGCCATAAAAGGGGAATACCACAGTAACACAATCATAGCAGGGGACTTTAACACCACACATACACCAATGGACAGATCACCCAAAATGAAAATAAAATAGGAAACACAAGCTTTAAATGATACATTAAACAAGATGGACTTAATTGATATTTATAGGACATTCCATCCAAAAACAATAGAATACACATTCTTCTCAAGTACTCACAGAACATTCTCCAGGATAGATCATATCTTTCTTCACAAATCAAGCCTTGGTAAATTTAAGAAAATTGAAATTGTATCAACGAACTTTTCCGACCACAAGCCTATCAGACTATATATCAATTACAGGAAAAAATCTGTAAAAAATACAAACACATGGAGGCTAAAAAATACACTACTTAAGAACCAAGAGATCACTGAAGAAATCAAAGCAGATATCAAAAAATACCTACAAACAAATGACAAGGAAAACAAGATGACCCCAAACCTATGGGATGCAGCAAAAGCAGTTCTAAGAGGGAGGTCTATAGCAATACAATCCTACCGTAGGAAACAAGAAACATCTCAAGTAAACAACCTAACCTTATACCTAAAGCAATTAGAGA
>NC_041214.2:57571029-57573131 GCF_002837175.3 Physeter macrocephalus
TAAAGATCAGATCAGAAATAAATGAAAAAGAAATGAGGGAAATGATAGCAAAGATCAATAAAATTAAAAGCTGCTTCTTTGAGAAGATAAACAAAATTAATAAACCATTAGCCAGACTCATCAAGAAAAAAAGGGAGAAGACTCAAATCAATAGAATTAGAAATGAAAAAGAAGTAACAACTGAAACTGCAGAAATACAAAGGATCATGAGAGATTACTAAAAGCAACTCTATGCCAACAAAATGGACAATGTGGAAGAAATGGACAAATTCTTAGAAATGCACAACCTGATGAGACTGAACCAGGAAGAAATAGAAAATATGAACAGACCAATCACAAGCACTGAAATTGAAACTGTGATTAAAAATCTTCCAACAAACAACAAAAAAAGCCAAAGACCAGACAGCTTCACAGGCGAATTCTATCAAACATTTAGAGAAGAGCTAACACCTATTCTGCTCAAATTCTTCCAAAATACAGCAGAGGGAGGAACACCCCAAACTCATTCTACAAGGCCACCATCACCCTGATACCAAAACCAGATAAAGATGTCACAAAGAAAGAAAACTACAGGCCAATGACTCTGATGAACATAGATGCAAAAATCGTCAACAAAATACTAGCAAACAGAATCCAATAGCACATTAAAAGGATCATACACCATGATCAAGTGGGGTTTATCCCAGGAAGGCAGATTCTGAAATATACGCAAATCAATCAATGTGATACACCACATTAACAAATGGAAGGAGAAAAACCATACGATCATCTCAATAGATGCAGAGAAAGGTTTTGACAAAATGCAACACCCATTTATGATAAAAAACCTCCAGAAGGGAGGCATAGAAGGAACTTTCCTCAACATAATAAAGGCCATATACGACAAACCCACAGCCAACATCGTCCTCAATGGTGAAGCTTAGTGCGCAGACATCACTGGCATTCTTACACACTAATGATGAAAAATCTGAGAGTGAAATTAAGAAAACACTACCATTTACCACTGCAACAAAAAGAAAAGAATACCTAGGAATAAACCTACCTAAGGAGACAAAAGACTTGTATGCAGAAAATTATTAAGACACTGATGAAAGAAATTCAAGATGATACAAATAGATGGAGAGATATACCATGTTCTTGGATTAGAAGAATCAACATTATGAAAATGACTCTACTACCCAAAGCAATCTACAGATTCAATGCAATCCCTATCAAAGTACCACTGACATTTTTCACAGAACTAGAACAAAAAATTTCACAATTTGGACAGAAACACAAAAGACTCCGAAGAGCCAAAGCAATCTTGAAAAAGAAAAATGGAGCTGGAGGAATCAGGCTCCCAGACTTCAGATTATACTACAAAGCTACAGTAATGAAGACAGTGTGGTCCTGGCACAAAAACAGAAATATAGATCAATGGAACAGGATAGAAAGCCCAGAGATAAACTCACACACATAAGGTCACCTTATCTTTGATAAAGGAGGCAAGAATATACAGTGGAGAAAAGACAGCCTCTTCAATGAGTGGTGCTGGGAAAACTGGATCGGTACATGTAAAAGAATGAAATTAGAACACTCCCTAACACCATACACAAAAATAAACTCAAAATGGATCAAACACCTAAATGTAAGGCCAGACACCATAAAACTCTTAGAAGAAAACATTGGCAGAACACACTGTGACATAAATCACAGCAAGATCCTTTTGATCCACCTCCTAGAGAAATGGAAATAAAAATAAAAATAAACAATTGGGACCCAATGAAACTTATAAACTTTTGCACAGCAAACAGTAAACGAGATGAAAAGATAACCCTCAGAATGGGAGAAAATATTTTCAAATGAAGAAGCTGACAAAGGATTAATCTCCAAAATTTACAAGCAGCTCATGCAGTTCAATATCAAGAAAACAAACAACCCAATCCGAAAATGGGCAGAAGACCTAAATAGACATTTCTCCAAAGAAGATATACAGATTGCCAACAAACACATGAAATGATGCTCAGCTTCATTAATCATTAGAGAAATGCAAATCAAAACTACAGTGAGGGGCTTCCCTGGTGGAGCAGTGGCTGCGAGTCCGCCTGCCGATGCAGGCGACA
>NC_041214.2:57574263-57598467 GCF_002837175.3 Physeter macrocephalus
TAAGACACTGATGAAAGAAATTCAAGATGATACAAATAGATGGAGAGATATACCATGTTCTTGGATTAGAAGAATCAACATTATGAAAATGACTCTACTACCCAAAGCAATCTACAGATTCAATGCAATCCCTATCAAAGTACCACTGACATTTTTCACAGAACTAGAACAAAAAATTTCACAATTTGGACAGAAACACAAAAGACTCCGAAGAGCCAAAGCAATCTTGAAAAAGAAAAATGGAGCTGGAGGAATCAGGCTCCCAGACTTCAGATTATACTACAAAGCTACAGTAATGAAGACAGTGTGGTCCTGGCACAAAAACAGAAATATAGATCAATGGAACAGGATAGAAAGCCCAGAGATAAACTCACACACATAAGGTCACCTTATCTTTGATAAAGGAGGCAAGAATATACAGTGGAGAAAAGACAGCCTCTTCAATGAGTGGTGCTGGGAAAACTGGATCGGTACATGTAAAAGAATGAAATTAGAACACTCCCTAACACCATACACAAAAATAAACTCAAAATGGATCAAACACCTAAATGTAAGGCCAGACACTATAAAACTCTTAGAAGAAAACATTGGCAGAACACACTATGACATAAATCACAGCAAGATCCTTTTGATCCACCTCCTAGAGAAATGGAAATAAAAATAAAAATAAACAATTGGGACCCAATGAAACTTATAAACTTTTGCACAGCAAACAGTAAACGAGATGAAAAGATAACCCTCAGAATGGGAGAAAATATTTTCAAATGAAGAAGCTGACAAAGGATTAATCTCCAAAATTTACAAGCAGCTCATGCAGTTCAATATCAAGAAAACAAACAACCCAATCCGAAAATGGGCAGAAGACCTAAATAGACATTTCTCCAAAGAAGATATACAGATTGCCAACAAACACATGAAATGATGCTCAGCTTCATTAATCATTAGAGAAATGCAAATCAAAACTACAGTGAGGGGCTTCCCTGGTGGAGCAGTGGCTGCGAGTCCGCCTGCCGATGCAGGCGACACGGGTTCGTGCCTCGGTCTGGGAAGATCCCACATGCCTCGGAGCAGTTAAGCCCTTGAGCCATGTACGCTGAGCCTCTGCTTCCGGAGCCTGTGCTCCGCAACGGGAGAGGCCACAACAGTGAGAGGCCCACATACCACAAAAACAAAACAAAACAAAACAAAAACTACAGTGAGATATCATCTCACACCGGTCAGAATGGCCCTCATCACAAAATCTAGAACAATAAATGCTGGAGAGGGTATAGAGAAAAGGGAACCCTCTTGCATTGTTGCCAGGAATGTAAATTGACACAGCCACTATGGAGAACAGTATGGAGGTTCCTTTAAAGATTAAAAGTAGAACTACCATACGACCCAGCACTCCCACTACTGGGCATATACCCTGAGAAAACCATAATTCAAAAAGAGTCATGTACCAAAATGTTCATTGCAGCTCTATTTATAATAGCTAGGACATGGAAGCAACCTAAGTGTCCATCAACACATGAATGGATAAAGAAGATATGACACATATATATACAATGGAATATTACTCAGCCATAAAAAGAAACAAAATTGAGTTATCTGTAGTGAGGTGGATGGACCTAGAGTCTGTCATACAGAGTGAAGTAAGTCAGAAAGACCAAAACAAATACCATATGCTAACACATATATATGGAATCTAGAAAGAAAAAAAAAATGGCCATGACGAACCTAGGGGCAAGACAGGAATAAAGACACAGAGCTACTAGAGAATGGACTCAAGGATATTGGGAGGGGGAAGGGTAAGCTGTGAAAAACTGAGAGAGTGGCATGGACATATATACACTACCAAATGTAAAACAGATACCTAGTGGGAAGAAGCCGCATAGCACAGGGAGATCAGCTTGGTGCTTTGTGACCACCTAGAGGGGTGGGATATGGATGGTGGGAGGGAGGGAGATGCAAAAGGGAAGAGATATGGGAACATATGTATATGTATAACTGATTCACTTTGTTATAAAGCAGAAACTAACACACCATTGTAAAGCAATTATACTCCAATAAAGATGTTGAAAAATAAATAAATAAATAAAAATAGACACCAAAAAAAAAGGTATATTGTTTGAAGCTGCTTATATTAAATCACAAGTAAGTACTTGAAAAACATTCCTAATTTAAAAAGTTATCTCAGGAAAAATAAAAGTAAACAGCTTAAATGTATGGCTAATGTATTCAACCTACCACAATTACATATTTAAAAATTAAGGAAAATAAGACAGTAGAGAAATATCTTAGCAAGTCAATGATTTTGATTTCCTATCTTCCAAAGTAGCTGCGTTCTATAATTGGTAACTTGAACTGGTATTTTGTCACACTCAACGTTATAAAAAAAAAGACAGAATAATACAAACAAGTGTACAATTTTCCTGGGTCAAAATTTCATAACACTTATTTTCAGGTTGCAAATCTAGTACTAAAATAATTTGCAATTACTTCCTTCTTATAATGCATATTTTGTAGCCAACTAACATTGAGTACATAATAAAACACAGTATTTTATTTCAACTTGTGATGTGATATCTCTGATACCCTCATATCAAAACTCAAAATTGTATCATGGAGTCAATAAAAGTAACAAAAGGAAAATACCTTATCAAATAACACCTATATGAAGTTTTAGAAATTTCAAATATTCTCAGAATATTCAAATATTCTCACCTTCAGGCGAGAGATACCCTCCCCTTTCCTAGAGGAAAGGAGCAAGCTCCAAAGAAAGACAGAGAGAGTAATCTGAAACAATAGGCCATGCTGTTTCCCCAGACTGTTACACTTAGTTCACACTCTCTTAGCTCTACACATTTTTTTATTTTCCAAGACTTTCCATTATTCATTAAACCTAGCATAAAAATTTTCTGGTGCAATTGCTTCTTTAGGTCTTAATTTCCTCATGAAGCCTCCTGTGTCACCAAAAAATATGAAATAAATTTGCATGCATTTCTCTTGTTAATCTGTCTCAGCCAAAAACTAGCCAAAATAGTTAAAGGATATTTTTTCTCTTGTGAGTTGAAATAATAAAATGATTCTGAAAACCAAGTGCAATTACTAATACTTTGTTATTTTTAATAGTGATCCTAAAATTTTTCTCATACTTAGCAGAGTGCATATTTATAAGTCTTGCATCTATAATACCTGCGGCACAGATGGCATTTAATCATGGCTCTTCTGACATTCAGCACTGCTGTAATCTGAGGATTAAATTTAGAACTCAATTAAGAAAGAAAGTATAGAAGCTATTTTCTGTATTGGGTTAGTCTCTCTAAGAATCACTTTTACTGAATTTCTTTGGCTTGATGCCATGAGTCTACTTTACCAGAAAGAGACCTATGAAATGTATTGTTGAACTTACTGTAACAATTCAGTTCAAATTGTTTACTATATTACACAGTGTTCACTACAAGAGTTCTCAGGAGAAATTTCCCTCTCGTCTTAGGACCAGGCATATTATTCTTCTATGGAACATCTTGTTTGCTTTTATCTTAATGGTACGATTAATAAACAGAGTGATAATGTTATGCTTGCATTGGCTGCTGAAAAGCTTAGTTCTAAATTTGTTACACTGTTCAAGAAAGTGTATTGGATTTAATAGCATATACTTAATGTTCCAATCTCCCTCCTGGTTCTTAATGTTCCAATCTCCCTCCTAGTTTCACCTTGCTTTCTTTTTTCTTTTTCTTCTTTTTTTTTCTTGACTTCACCTAAAAATATTTATTCATTGTAAAAATACAATTTTTGCAAATAGTCTTAAACATTGTACTGTGAATTCCACTGTATTATGTGAGCAGCTTTATAGCTAAAGATTTGAAAATCAGAGAAAAAAGAAATGCAGATTTCAGTCTAATTTTCATAATCTTTTGTTCATAATCATCTAAGTTTTAAAAGACAGTGAATGTTAAATTTTCTCAAGAAAAAGAGTTTAATTGAATAGTTGGCTTCAAATGGCTATTTTTATATTACAACTTGGGCATTTAAAAACTCTGCCATCAGCAGAGCAAGAGCAGCTTGGTATCGTATTTTTTGTTTGTTTATTTTAATTTAGTATAATATTCCTCATAAAGCCTTCACCACATGTGTATCTAGCATATGGACTAGAGGATTTATCTCTGCTTCAGGCCAAAAGAAAAAGATGAAGAAGACTGCTGTGAAGTTTAGTACAAACCAAAATAATGAAAGTCAGATGTGAACCAAGTTTAAAATGCAAGATAGAGATTATAGCAACAGATAATTTTAATTTTTATGGTCTTCAAAGGCCCTCAGGTTTTGAGATATGTTGCTTCAGCCCTCAAATATGTCCTGGGTTTTCTCATATGTAGAATATAAACATATAAAACATCTAGCACAATGCTAACACACAGCATTTAATAAATGTCATTCTCATCCCTCCTCTCTTTTTGTTCTTACTGTTGATTCACAAGACAGACTCTCTAAATGTGTTCTCTAGAGATTTTTAAGTTACCAATGTCTGTCCCTATTTGCAGGCCAGTTGAAAATCTCTCTTGGTAGAGTCTAAGGATCTGCAATTTTAAAGCTTTTCATGTGATTCTATTTCTATCCAGTCATTACTTTCTCAAATGGCCTCATGAAACATCCAGAAAAGTGTTTAGCATTTGATATAACTTTTGAGGCTGAATATCCATTGAATAAACCTGTGAATCTGAGAATACCAGAATATTTAGCTCAGGATAGAGTTCAGAAAGAGTGACTATCATCATTTCAGCAGCACGATACTTCGATGATTCAGTGGTTATTTTGAGTTGATATAAGGATGGGTCCTTTTAGGGAGAGTTTAAGCCCCTTCTCATCCTTTCTTCTCCTTTCAGGCTTCCATACCTATAGTTTACCTAAACCAATGCATATGAATATTACGGATGATTTCTTTGTTGTCAAATTAAAAGCTTTTCCTCATTTTCTCGATCTTACAATCACTTGGCACAACCAATCACCCTTTCCTTTGTAAGGATTTTTCCACTTTAGTTCTAGCAAAACCACACTTGAGCTCATGCTGTTTGTTGTTTTTTTAAAAAAAATATTTTTGAAATACCTTATTAACTGCGATTTTATTTACATTATTTCCTTCATTCTGATTTTTGCTTCAGGTTATCTTGCTAAGATAGGCCACCTGATCAAATAAAATGGCCTCCCGTCTCATTTCTGTTTTCACTGGATCCATTGAATCCGTCTCCACACAGCATGTCGGATGATCATTTTGTTGAGTTTTACTTCCAGGAGCTCAACTAGGTTCTCATAGTAAATATCTGAGACAAATGCCCTGGTGCTTCTCTTAGTTTTTCTCCTATTTCACTGGCTATTTCCTGATTCACCTTTGTTGGAATGTTCCTGACCACCCAAACACTGGATGCACGAAGGCTCAATGCTCTCTGACTGTTTCTCTTCCTTATTTTAACACACTCTGCACAGGATTTCATCCAGCTACATGACCTTAAATGCAATGTCTATTATGATGACTCTCAAATATATATCCTTAGCCATGACATTTTACCCTATATCCCGACTCACATTTCAGTGTCACACTTTCTATCTCTTCCTGAATGTCTCATAGGCATCTCACATCTAACACTGTCCAAAACCAAATTCCCGATCTCCTCCTCCAAACTTCCTTCTTCTAGTGTTTACTAAATTAGTGATAATCATGACCAATTTTCTCATATCAAAAAACTTGGAGCCACCCTGGAATCCTTTCTCCCATGCTCTATATACAAAATTTCATCAAACCCTGTCAGAGCTATTTCCAAATTAATTCCAGAATTAGACTACTTTTAATTACCTCCACCTTAGACCACACTTCATTTGAACTAACGCTACAGCCTCCTAATAAATCTTTTCTTGTCCATTTTTAGGCTGTATCCAGTAGTGATCTCTACGAATGTAAATTCTTCCCTTACACACAGACACTTAGGCTTCTAATGGCTTCTCAATAATTTAAAATAACATTTCCAATGCTTTCCATAGCATAGAAGGTCCTATGTTATCCGCTATGTGTAACTTTATCTTGGATTTCTTCTTCAACACAATCCTTATGATCATGAACTCTAGGTACTCTGCCCTCTGCCATCCCATAATCTTTATCAGATATTTATCCCACCTTGGCATCTACTACTGTTATTGCCTAGAACACTTCTCACATATGTCTGCATGACCGCACATTCACTTTGTGTCTTTGCTCAGAAGTCACTTTCTTAGAGGCCTTCCTTGATTCCCATATCATGCTCTATCTTCTTATCCTGCTTAAAGTATCTTTATAGCACCTATCTAGATGGAATTTTGTTAAGAATGCCTTTTTTTATTTGAATTTTATTTTATTTTATTTTTTATACAGCAGGTTCTTATTAATTATCTATTATATATATATTAGTCTATATAGCTCAATTCCAGTCTCCCAATTCATCCCACCACCCCCCTCCCCAGCTTTCCCCCCTTGGTGTCTATACGTTTGTTCTCTACATCTGTGTCTCAACTTCTGCCATGCAAACCGGTTCATCTGTACCATTTTTCTAGGTTCCACATGCATGTGTTAATATACGATATTTGTTTTTCTCTTTCTGACTTACTTTACTCTGTGTGACAGTCTCTAGGTCCATCCAAGTCTCTACAAATGACCAATTTTTGTTTCTTTTTATGGCTGAGTAATATTCCATTGTATATATGTACCATAACTTCTTTATCCATTTGTCTGTTGATGGGCATTTAGGCTGCTTCCATGTCCTGGCTATTGTAAATAGTGCTGCAATAAACATTGGGGTGCATGTGTCTTTTGGAATTATGGTTTTCTCTGAGTATATGCCCAATAGTGGGATTGCTGGGCCATATGGTAATTCTATTTTTAGATTTTTAAGTAACCTCCATAGTGGCTGTATCAATTTACATTCCCACCAACAGTGCAAGAGGGTTCCCTTTTCTCCACACCCCCTCCAGCATTTGTTTTTTGTAGCTTGTCTGATGATGCCCATTCTAACGGGTGTGAGGTGATACCTCATTGTAGTTTTGATTTGCATTTCTCTAATAATTAGTAATGCTGAGCAGTTTTTCATGTGCCTCTTGGCCATCTGTATGTCTTCTTTGGAAGAATGCTTTTCCATTTATTTATTGTTCTTTTGCATTTTACCTACCCACTAGAATGTAGCATCCATGAAAACCAGAGAACGTGTCTGGTTTTTCCTTGTTTTATGCCCAGCATTGAGAATAGTTCTTAGCATATGGTAGACACTTAATAACTATTTTATTTGTTGAAAGACTATATGTCAGATTGACATCTCTTTTCTGATTCTTCCATGGTTGAAATAAACCATTCATTAGGGTTTCATTCTGTCTGCTCTGATCCTCTGCTTGAGAGTTATCACATTGCTATCTCACAGAACACTCTCCATTTCTGTTTGAAGCAAGCAGCTTTGACAATATATGTTGCCATTTCTCAAGTTTATTTAAACGTTCAGTTAAATTTTTGCCCACTTCTTGGCTTCCTTTATATTTGCTTTCCTTCTTATTTTTAAAATTATTTAATTTATATTCTATTTTATGGATTTCAGAAATGTATTTATCTAATGAAAAAATATCATTTACATCAATGTATGTTTAACTGATGCCACAGATGGCCATGCCCCAGTGTTTGAGATGGCATGAGGAATGTAGCATTTCATTTTGTAGGAAATTGTTTACAAGAATATAATATAGCTCAATTTATCTATTAGAGAGACCACATCTATTTCTCTAAAGCTGTTAAAATAAATTCAGGGTACATGTAACTTTGCAACAAAACCAAGGCTTTCTGAGACATTTTTCTGTTCTTGTTGAATGTGTATGAACTGTCAAACATTGTTGTAATTTAAAGTGATTTTTATTTTTGGTAATTTAAATAAAAGCTCATGCTGAGAATATTCAAATGTCTTCCTCTGAACATAATTAACATGATGAGTTAGATTTTAAAAAAACAATAATAAAACAGAAGTTGTAAAACCAAGTAATCAGAAAACTCTCCAGTACTGTCTGCATTAGCATTTTTCAATGGTCAAGTCTCTTGCAATACAATTTTATTTTAGCTGTTCATATTTTAAGAGTATTATACAAAGGAGGATTAGTATAATCATATTTTACTCCTCTGTTTAATAGTACACAGACACTTCCTTAGTTGCAGTGAAAGAATTTTCCTTGTGGAATACTGCATTAGCAGAGCTATGACAAAAATCAAGCCAACAAATCAGTTTCACATCAATTCTGTTTTTCTTTCATGAAATTAGAGAAATGAAATATGAGTGGTAAATTTTCTTTCCAACTCTTCACTCAGAAATCCATTCCCTGGAATTCCACATGTCACAGTTGATATTCAGAAGCCATCATTCGCTCAGCAGAAAGCAAACTTAGCATTCTAATTTATGGATCTCATCCCACTTCATCTATAGCCATGTCCTAACTCCATCCTGCCTGCTAGTGTCCAACAAATAGTTTAGTTCAAATAATTGTTGCAACATGAAACTCATTTAAAGTATAATAAATAATAGCAGCCTGTTGAGATTAATAATTAACATATTTTAAAACACTGGGATAGGTTTAACAAACATAGTAAAAATAGAGAGAGAAAAAAAGATATCATCTTTCTGACACCATTCCTATTTTTGATTTAGAAGTCTGGTGTCTAAACTCTAATTATAGTGACCCAGCAAATTGATATCTAAATTCTATCCTTGATTATCACCTTTGTTTCTCTATGTGTCTGGAAATTCATAGAATGGTTAGAGATGAAAGTGACCTTCAAATCTGATCACTTTCTTAAAATCATTTCTGTTACAGATGCAGGAATGGTGGCATTATCGTTAATCATTCATGCATGAACATGGTATTAGAGTTTAAGCTAGAATTCTGGCTGATAAATGGCCATTCTTCTAGAAAAGGGAACTTGTTATACTCCAGGGCTTATTCCAGCAATAAGCAGCCCTATTCATCAAAAAGATCTATGGTAAACTCAAGTATGCCTTTAGTTTCAACTTATTTGTCCTAGTTTTATCTAGAGGGAACAGAATATTTTCTATTACCACATTTGCAAAATGATCCTTCAAACATACATAGACCTGTCTCATGTCTCTTCTCATTCTTCTCTTCTCCAAAGCACACGCAGGCAGGCTTTCAACTGCTTTTCATAAAACAATCTTATCATCATTTTGGTCCCAACATTTTTTCAAATCTTCCCCAAATCAAAGTGCCAGAAACTGAATACAACTGACATGCAATTAATAAACATTGGTCTTAATCTGAGTCAAGGCATTTGGTATCTACCTAGTGCTTCTTGAATACATGATGCTTACTCTTTCCTAGTTTGAACATTAATGTAATCTGCTGTGATTTTCATCCTTTTTTTCTTTTCGTTCCTCCTTCTCTTCTTTTCCCTTCTCTCTCTCTCTCTCTTCTACCTTCCCCTGTCCCCTTTTATCCCCACTCTCTTTCTGACTGCAGGTTCTGGAATTCTGACTACTGTAAAGAAATGTGAAGGGTATAAGATTTTACCCTACTTACAGCTAACGTATTAGCCTACCACTATCAGGAACAAAAGACTGTATGACTCAAAGCAAACACAGTAGCCAGAGTACCAGGATTTGCATGAGTTTCCAGAGTCCCAATTCCCACAGGATGTTTCAAAGAGGATGAGAAGATGATTGTACATCCAGGTTCCATTACAGAAGATAAACCCTCAGGTTAGGGAATCTGAATCATCTATAATGGACAATAAACCTGCCTGTCCTTTATATTACAAGAGGACATTGTTTTTATTGTAGTAGGCAAAATAATAAAAAACAAACCAAAAAAACCCTGCCCTTTGCCCTGGAGAAAGATACATCTGCCTGTTTTCCAAGGCTGTTCACTATACGAGCATCTTTGACAAAATAGTCTGGAACAAAGTCAGTCAGCACCTCTTCTCATAATACACACAGGATTGCAGAAGACCCAACAACTACCTTATAATATCTTGGTATTATTATTTCTGTGGGTTGATTTTTTAATTAAATTTTGAAAATTTTCAGCCACTATTTCTTTAAATACATTTTTCCTTAAATACATTCTTTCCTATTTTCACTTTCTTCTCTTTTTGACACTGGAATTAGATGTGTGTTGGACTATCCCACTGATTATTAAATCCCTTTGACTTATTTATTTTTTCCTCTCTGAGCTTAAGCTTAGATGATTTCAGTTAATTTGACTTCATATTTACTAATTCTTTCTTGTGGGATGTCCAACGTGCTGTTAATCCCATCTAGTAATTTTTTAAATTTCAGATAGTTTATTTTTCAGTTATAAATTTCCATTTGATCCCCTTTTACACTTTCCTAATTTTACATGAAATTTCCCATTTCTTCATCCATTATTTCCTACATTACTATAGAATCTTAAGCTTATTTTATAGTTATTTCAACACCTGTTCTAATTGTATTTCTGTTTTCATATACTGACCTTTTCTTCTGATTCTGGATTACATTTTCTCTTTTTTCTCATCTCTACTACATTTTAATTACATACTGGATGATATATCATGATATGATATTTCGATTTTGTAACTTTCCTCTGAAAATTGAATTTTGTGGTAATGGACAGTGAAATAAATTTGTAGATATTTGATTTGATACTTTGTAGTGTGAGTGTATTTAAATTTTGTGCTTTGGTAACTCTGTTTTTTATTTTTTTTTAGCAATCCCACTCCTGGGCATATATCCAGAGAAAACCCTAATTTGAAAAGATACATGCACCCTAATGTTCATAGCAGCACTATTTACAATAGCCATGTAAAGCCATGGAAGCCATATAAATGTGCATTGACAGAGGAATGGATAAAGAAATGTGGTACATATATACAATGGAATGTTACTCAGCCATAAAAAAGAATGAAATAATGCCATCTGCAGCAACATGGATGGACCTAGAGATTATCATACTAAGTGAAGTAAGTCAAACAGAGAAAGACAAGTATCATATGATATCACTTATATGTGGAATCTAAAAAACAAAAACGATAAAAATGAACTTATTTACAAAACAGAAAAAGACACACAAACTTCAAAACAAACTTATGGTTACCAAAGGGGAAATGTGGTGGGGGAGAGAGATAAACTAAGAGTTTGGGATTAACATATACCCACTACTAGATATAAAAGAGATAATCAACAAGGACCTACTGTATAGCACAGGGAATGCTACTCAATATTCTGTAATAACCTAAATGAGAAAATAATCTGAAAAAGAATAGATATATGTATATGTATAACTGAATCACTTTGTTGTACACCTGAAACTAATACAACATTGTAAATCAACTATACTCCAATATAAAATAAAATTTTTAAAAATTGTGCCTAATCCTAAGGATAATATGTTAGTCATAACGTGCAGCCCTCCTGGAGTATTAATGGAAAGTTCAAGGTATTTGGCACATTTCTCTATGTTGTCAAGACTCAACTCCAAATTGCACTGAGAGCAGCTGAAATCTCTGCTCAGGTCTTTAAGCTTTCCTGCTGTGATTTTCTACCTCTGCTCTTTGGAATCTTGTCGGCAGTTCTGAGGTCAATAAAAAAACCTAAGGAAATTTATATACATATTTTCGGCTTATCCATTTATGGCTCTCTCATATCCCAACGTCCCTTTCACTTTCCAGTCTCTCTTAATGTCACATATTTCTCAGGCCAGTGAGAATGTAACTTTCTGCTGTGTTCTGCTCAATAGAGACTAAGAAGTGCCCTCAAGGGAAAAGCTGTATAAATGAAGATCTCACCCAAATTAAGTCCTTTCTCATTCAGGGGTTAAATTCCTTCCTATATCTGTGAGCATTTGGTCACACTTCAGTGCCTTTAAATATGATTTTTTTTTTTATATCTGCCCAACAGTTGGTAATGTTTTCTGCAGGGGGCTTAATTTGATATAAGCTACTCTGCCATTACTGGAACCAGCTCTGTAATTTCTAGCTGTGTGATTGTATGAAAGTAGGAAAGTTTATTTTTTTTAAATGTGCTTTTTTCTCACCGTTAAATTAGGGATGTTAAGAACATGTACTCTGTAATGATGTTGTGACATTCAATTGTGAACATTAATGTAAAACACTGAAAAGAAAGTTTGGTACATCATAAGCACACAAACATTTTACTATTATGTTTAACATAGAAACATCTTACACAAAAAAATCTCAGGACTAATATGCTTAGGTTATCAATAAAATAAACCTATTTTTATTGATTTTTGGGGTCACTTTCTTGATTTTAAACTTTCTAAAATCTACTCTATTTTCATATGATAATGAGAAATATTTAATTCCTGCCACCAAAATGTTATTTTTAAATAGATGAATAATTACCACACAATAGGTTTATCTTATGCTATTTTTCCCTGAAGAGTATTAAAAGTTATGCACACTAAATATGCATCTATTTAAGCAGATATTAATAGGTCAATCTACTATAATATTTTTTTATCCTCCCTTGAGATGAAAAGCAAAAAGTACTTCACGTAATATACAATGTACATATTTTGGTTTTATTTTGGTCACATTTTCATTAAAAAATAACTAAGTGAACAATACCCAAATGAAAATTGTTTATTTAGTACTTGACACCAGTCTTACGTATGTGCATATACACAGAAACAATAAGACACACAAACACACAATAGCCTTGTGGTGGTGGTATTTGTAAGCCTTTAATATTAGAGTTGTAGGAAACACTAGCTGGGTATGAATAAATTGTTGAGTTTGGTCTTATTATACAGAGGTTTTCGTCTTCTTTTTTAGACCATTTTCTCATTGCCCTGAGTTTCTTCTCAAGCATGTAGAGCAAGACTAAAATGTTTCAGGGACAATGCAATGAAAACAGAAATATTTATTTCATTGCACAATTGTTACTGTCAATTCCTTTTAAGTAAAGAACCATCAACTTTTCTTTTAAACTTTAGCTAGATTGATTTATTAGTTGTATGGAGGATCTTAGGGAAAATTACCAAATATGGCTTAAAACCTCTAGAACTGCCATATAATTATTTTCTTTCTCATAGAAAAGATGAGATCAACACATTATCACTATTGTACTCACTATAGGTAGGCCAATTTCACTGAACCCTTTCCTGGAAGAAAAAAAAAAAAGGCTTCATGTGGTCACTATAAGTAGATAATTTCCTGCTTAAGGTTATTTTGCTTAGTGATTTTTCTCTTTACACTTTTTGGTGTAAATAGATTAGGGAAAACCTAATAACCTGCAGTGTCCTGAGAATTTCCTCCATGGAACTAAAAGATAAATAAGTAAAATTTTAAAAATAATAATGATAGATAAAGATAGTAACATCAAGGCTAAGAGGGAATGATGTCTGCAGGTTTGGCAGACCCTAAAACATTCATTACTTGACCTGTTCTCTGATTTATACTCCAGCTGTTTAGAGGCTCATTGGAATAGCTAGATCTCTTTTGCTTGGATTTTATATAATATCCAAACTTTGGTAGATATTCAATTTCCTTTAGACTGTGCATTAATTGAAAACATTTTAAATTACATAAATATATACACAAATGTGTTGTTAATTCATTTGATTTAGCTTTATCAAATATTATCTTCATGTTTAAAATCCTGGTTCTTTTGTTTGTTTACTTATACCTAGTTTAACACGTTTTTGTCCTGCTTCATATGAGCTGAAGTAGCAGTTACATTATGAACACATTTGTGAGATGCTTTTGTATTTTTTTAAATAAATGTTTTAACTTTCTACCTTTTCTATACACTATATCTGTAAGAGTTATGGAACTTTGGGGGCAAAAACATTTAATCTTTGTTGAATTTACACTGCAACTTTTAATGCAAATGAGAAACATTAATGTAATAAACTTTTCTTAAGGAATATTTAAGTATTTTATGTAACCATTGTTAGGCTTGAGAATTGTCATTTCTCATTCCCATGCTTCAAAAAAGGAAAAAATATGCACTGAAATAATATGTATTTGTTTATTATTATTGGAATCCAATTCAAGTTGCTAAGTAATATTTTGCTGAATGTGAGTAGTTCTTTACCTGTCAGGTTCTTTGTTTTATAATCAGTTTATCTTTACAATGTTTTACACAATGTGGCTACTCTTAACCTCCAAAATATTTCCCAAACATACATATCTTAACAACCCCTTGAGTATCTACCTAGTTATAATATCACTTGAGTCAAGCATGGAACCACAAATAACAGTGAAACTGACTAGGAATCAGAGATTCCTAACTTTCAGATGCTAATATAATCATTATACTTCAAAGACTGCATAATTTATAACTTTTTCAAATCATTTAAACTAGTATCACCTATAATATAAAGTATTTCTAAAAGTTGTAAAAGTCAGAGCTTTTCATAAAAATTACATTATTTTTCTGTTTGGAAAAAATTATGAAATATTATTTACCAAGTTATGAACTTATATCTTTTTTGTTTTGTTTTGTTTTGTTTTGTTTTTTTGCGGTACGCGGGCCTCTCACTGTTGTGGCCTCTCCCGTTGCGGAGCACAGGCTCCAGACGCGCAGGCTCAGCAGTCACGGCCATGGCTCATGGGCCCAGCAGCTCCGCGGCATGTGGGATCTTCCCGGACCGGGGCGCGAACCCGTATCCCCTGCATCGGCAGGCAGACTCTCAACCACTGCGCCACCAGGGAAGCCCTATATCTATTTTTTAAATAATTATTTGTAGGAATGAACTAGTACATTTTAAAAACGTGCTAGTCAATTAAATTTAAGTGCAGTGGCTGAAATTCAATGAAATCTTATGAGTTTGTTTCATAAACAATATGCCAATTGTATCTTTATTGATTTATTTCATTTTGTTTCCTTTCTAATTTTACATCAAATACTATTCAAAAATGCTAACAAAATATTATAAAATGATTATGTCCTGGAAAACTAGGATATTTAAAAATTGAAATGTTTTATAAAAAATCTGAAAGTTTATACTATAAAACATTTTGCAAAACAATTTTTTGCAGGTAACATTATCATGTTTGTATTTGGATGTATTCTTCCTAAAGCAGTTGCAAGGATGATTTTTAAATTCATTTATCTGCAGATCTTCAGCTTCTTCCAGTTGGGAATTTGTCAATTTAGCACTGATACTTATGTATTAGCTTACACTGCACATTCTGACTACTAAATACTGATAATGATGCTTAGAGTAAACATTTATGTGATACTTATAATGTGAACAGTTCTGCCCTAACAGTTCATGTATCAATTCATTGAATCCCCCAAACAATTATATCAGGTAGGCATTTTTTTTATTATTCCCATAAACCACAGAGATTAAGAAATTATGCAGATATGGAATTAAAAACTCAGGAAATCTGGCTTCAGAAAATGTGCTCTTTTGCTATCCTACCTCTCTATAAAAATAAACCATCAAAAACACATCAAAAGTAAATATAAGTTGATTTAAACTTAAAAACCAAAAAACAAAAAAAGTTACAGCTATTATCCTGAGAAGATTATAATGCAACAGTTCTCATTGACCTTCTTGATGTATAAAAACCATTCATTTTCTAAAAATGTCTTCTCCAGGAATGCTTTTCTATCACTATGCTTTCTTTCAGACCATTCCTTCTGACATTTTCTCAACCACTAGTTTCTATAATTCTAAAACATATCTCAACCTATGGTTTTCTAATTTTGCTGATAAGAAATCTAAGATCCTTTCAGATCTTCAAGAGAAGAGATCCTGTAATTCTAAGAATTATATCACTGTCATTTACGACTGAAGTTATATTGTTACTGAACCAAACTTGGGTCCATTTGCCTGACACACAGCAAAGGTGAGCTACTGACACTGGGTTGTAGTGATTCAAAGTACAGCGTTTACTGCAGGGTCAAGCAAGGCAAAGCTCAAGCTCATGCTCAGAAGACCAGAACTCCCTGACAGCTTTCAGAAAAGGATTTTTAAAGACAGTGTGAGAGAGAGAGTCACAGAGTATGTACAATTCTCTGATTGGTTGATGGTGAGGTAACAGAGTGATGTTTTAGGAATCTTGATCATCAACCTTATGGTTCCAACTGGACTGGGACCTACCTGCTGGTGGTCAGTATGCAGTTAACTTATTCCACCTGGTGAGAGATTTAATATCTGCAAAACAACTCAAGGATATGGCTCAGGATATTATCTATAGCCCTCAAGGAGGAACTAATTGTCCTTGATTGTGTTTTATGACTAAATTATTATTATTTTGTCTTGTTTGACTGTTTTCCTTTGTTTCCGTTTTTTCTTTTTTTTCTTTTCATTGATTAAATTTGTTCTTTGGAAATCAGGGAAGGTCTGGGAGGCTAAAGCTTTTTTACAAACAAGAGGTGGAAGGGGAGGGTCTGTCCCTGGGAAGCCCCCACATGGACCTGCTCGGTTTCAATATACTATGAAAAATGAAGAATTTTTTCTTCACCAAAATGGTATCTGTCTTTCTTGAGACAGTTATGAAATTGTTGTCTCTTCTTTTATCCATGACCTGCTTAGGTGCAATCATTGGTTTCTGTGTCTGAGTTTACTCAGCCCTATATCTCTATCCTCCTATATCTACCAACCCAAACAACTATAGTTCATTATTTATTTATTTGTTTATTTGGCCGCACTGTGTGACTTGTGGGATCTTAGTTACCCGATGAGGGATTGAACCTGGGCTCTTAGCAGTGAAATTGCTGAGTTCTAACCCCTGGACCTCCAGGGAATTCCCTATAGTTCCTTTAAATGAATGTTTTATTCAAGGGCAAACTGCTTGAAATACAGTGTATCAAACTCTCACAAAGAATATGCCAGTATTACAGAATTAGCGGGGCAACATTTCAGTGCCAACTGAAATGAGAAAGACAAATACCATATAATATCATTTATATGTGGAAGCTAAAACATGACACAAATGAACCTATCTATGAAACAGAAACAGACTCACAGACATAGAGAACAGACTTTTGGTGGCCAAGGAGGATGGGGCTGGGAGAAGGATGGAGTGGAAGGTTGAGGCTAGCAGATGTAAGCTATTATATACAGAATGAATAAATAGCAAGTTCCTACTGTATAGCATAGAGAACTATATTCAGCATCCTATGATAAACCATAACAGAAAAGAATATTTTAAAAAGGAAGGTATACATTATATACATACACACACACACATATATATAAATGAATCACTTTGCTGTACAGCAGAAATTAACACATTGTAAATCAACTATACTTCAATTAAAAAAAAGGTTGTGTGTGTTCACTTTGGAAATAAACATAGAAAGAATCTTCACAAATCCATAAAAAAAATAAAGTAGAACAATAATAGAGGGCTTAGCAAAAGTGACAAGCTGACAATTTGACTTTTAAGTTTTCTTATTGCACAGAAAACTCAATTAAATCTCTCTTTCGCACCTTTTACAAAATGATTTTCATTTACTTTAAATCAATGAAAACTACATGTAACCCCAGCTTAGAGCTGGTCTTCCAATGCTGAAACTTTCCCCCACAGAGCACCACATTTATACACTCCTTCTTCCTCCTAATGAAGTTGCACAGAGGATCAATAGCAGTTGTTAGCTGCTGTGGCCCAGAAATTTTATATCTGCCTGTCCTGTAGATCTCTAATAAAACTTTAAGGCTATAGAAGTAGAAAGATTATATGGGTGATGATTAGCAATCTCAAAATATGAAATTGCTACAAAATGTCTTATTTGCAGCTTTTTTTGGCACTGAATTTGCAACTTAGCACTATGAAAATGTTTCCATTTGGTCATCAGCTGAGCTAAGGCACAGATAATTTGTTCAGACTCCAAAAGTGATAATTAAAGTTATTATAGTAATAACCCCAAGCATATTTGTAGACTTCCTAGGCAAGAATAATAACCAGCTCATCATATTTTAACTAAATGGTAGTCATTTTGTTTTCTAAAAATAAAATTGGATCCCATCTCATTTTCAGTTCAATGGTATATTTACTATATTAAACATTTATTTTAGTTTTCATTTGACATTAAAACACTTTTTGTCTTACCTGACCCATATTATTAAACTAAATATAAAGTAATATTATGCCCATAGTAATCATTAAAACATAGTAATACATTTTTAAGGAGGCACCTGGTTTTTTTAATACAATTATGACTATTGCAATTTTATATGTTCTTCATAAACAGAAAAAGTACAGATAATACTCTCTTGCAAATTTTAAGTAAGTAAATGGATCTATAAAAAATGTAATTGAATCAAGGCAATGCTCTAAGTGGATAATTTTGTGTTTATAATTATAGCTTTTCTTTCTCATTATCATTATAAATTGCAAATTAGATTTCTAAATATTTAAGAGCAGCCTAAAGAATAAAAGATGCTTAAGTAACTTCATAGGCGAGGAAAAGATTGATGGACGAGGATTACTAAACTCAGGATTTGCCTAGGGTGTATAAAATAGAGAAGATTATGGGTATTCTTTGAACTACAAACTATAGTTTGCTTTGAATAAACTGAGATTTTTCTGTTAAATATTTTGCTTTCTTGACAAAATTTCTTGATGATTAGAACAGCTTCATATTGTTTTTCATTAAATTTTTTCATTCTCTTTCAAACCAAATGTGTGACTGCAATCACTCCTCATTTTCTCTTTAACAATCGAAGTGGTAAAAGTTTAAAATACTTTATTTCAGAAAACTAACCACCATTAAATTTACTCTTCTTATTACTATTTTCATTTAAAACCACAGTATTCTTTTTAGTTTCATTTTTACAGTCAAAATATTGGATAGAAAATAGTAGACTGCATGAAAGAGAAACAGCAACTTAAGGCAAAGAATTTTTTTTATATTTAATATCTTATTATTCTTAAAGTCATTTAAATGGGGAATTGGTGAAACTCAGTTTTGTTCCCATTATGTGACCTGGAATTGTTACATTAATCTTCTGTTTGTTTCTTTGACTACAAAATAAAGGACGAGGTAAATGATGTTATAATGCAATAGTTTATATTTGCATTTTGGAATGTAATGATATTTTTGACACTTTACATTGTAGCTAATTATTAATGCAAACAAAAAGTATCAGGTTCTATGCCTGATACCAGTGGAATCTGAATGAAAGTGATGTGGTTTCTCTCTCTCCTCCTTCCATATGGGCATTAGTGATAGGTCCTAAGATGGCAAGGCTAAAGGATAGAAGGAGCCCCGCTGTATATGTATATATGTGTGTGTGTGTGAGCACATGTGTGTGTTTATGTGTATATGCACATGTATATACACATACGTATATATGTCTATACACATGCACACATACATATAAATACATACAACAAATAGTATACATATGGTAACAGGTACTAATATACTGAGTACAATTATAGTGGTCCACATATGTGCCAAGATAAGAATTGAGTCCTGTGAATAGCTGCTAAATTAGAGTTTTGGGAACATGTCTGAATGAGGAAGTATCTTGGCATTTATGAGTAAAAAAAGAAACAGAAGTCAAAGTGCCTGGAACAAAGTGAGCAAGGATGGGGACAGGGAAGAGAGGGTAGAGGGGTTGAAAAGGGCTAGATGATATAGTGCTAAGTGAATCATGTCGCAAGGGGGGTAAGTTTGCTTCCACTGAAACAAACAAAAAATTAAACATAAACAAAAAATTAAACAAAAACAAAACCTTTTTTTCCCTAGAGCTTTAAGTAGGGAAATGGTGAAACAAAAATTGTCTTACAGAAAGTTCACTATGGCTTCTGGGGAGTAGGAGAGCCAAAGTGAAAGCAGATTGATAATCATGAAGCTATTGGTAGAAGTCAAGGGTGAGACCATGGTGTCTTTGGTGGATGCTGACAGTTAAGTTTGAGAAATGTAGGTAGTGATTAAGGTTCACTGAATGCAGGGGATGGAAACCTGCAGAACGTGAAACACCAGTAATTACATTTTTAATAGCAAGTGTTTTATTTCTAGCTTAGATTCTTAGAATTTTTTTCTAAATCAGATTATACTCACAGAAATCGGACTGAAAGAGAATCACGATCCTACTCTATTAAAATTTTGTCCCATGAATGAACTCTACAACTTGCAGTGTATCAAATACATTTAAAAATATTGTATATCTTGTAATCTTCTTTCAATAGACAGACGTACTCAAACTTTCAGTTCTCAAGACCTTTTTAATAGTATTCTTAAAAATAATTACAACCCCAGAGATTTTTCTTTTTTATGTGTTATATCTATTTATATTTGCCCACTTAGAAATTAAAATGGGGAATTTAAAAATATTACTTTATATAAAATAAAATAAATTCATGTTATCACAAAAACATTTAAAAGAACATTAAATATTCTAAAATCAAACTAATTAGGGAAGAGACATTGTTTTACATTTTTGCAAGTATAGCCTTGCCTACTACAAGATAACTGGATTTTCATATTTATTTCTACATTCAGTCAGTTTTGATATGTTGTTTGGTTGAAGCACATGAAGAACATTCAGCCTCACACAGAAATATGTGGACATACATGTTTGAAACCACATTAAATTTTGTCACCGGCAAAGCCTAGTTAATTCTCAGGAAATAAAAACAGACTTTGAGTAACAAAATAAAGTGTACCTTTTTCATTCTTCTCTTTTGTGCTTAGTCCAGTTTCACTTGCTCATAGGGTGCCACGTACAGAGGTCTTGTCCTTGGCTTCACAACAAAGATCCTCGAGCAAAAAGCTACGCCGGATACCTCAGCTCACAGAAGTGCTGTGGAGACGCCGCAATTCAAGATGGCGGGGCCGGGTGCCGAGACGCTGCACCCTGCCCTGCAATCCCGAGCTGTGTGCAGCACAGCTGAACCCAACGCGCAGAACTCCGCCCCCTTCCCGCTGAAGAGAACCCTATAAAGCAGCCCCGCCCCCACGGCCTGCGGAGGATCGTGTGGGGTGTAGAGCTTTAGCTCGCGTCTCTCCATCTCTTGATCAAAGAGTAAAGCTTTGCTTTGCTCCTCAACGGAACTGGGAATTGGCTCAAACAACGCCGGGCAGGAGGACTCTTGTTGCGGCCCGACAGGAAAGGGTAGGTAACGGTTTCTTTAAAATTAGATGCGTATGGAATGTGAAACCAAATCAATTAACTTTTTGTATTTCGTTATATTACAATCCATTGATCTACGTTGCCCTTTCACTGCATCCCTATCCACTTGTGATGTTACATTACAGTCATTAAGGAAACGGTTGTTCACTGAGTTATGCAGATATGCCAAATACTGACATATGTTGGTTTTTTTTTTTTGTTTTGGTTTTACATTACAGTCATTAAGGAAACGGTTGTTCACTGAGTTATGCAGATATGCCAAATACTGACATATGTTGGTTTTTTTTTTTGTTTTGGTTTTTTTTTTTTTGGTACGCGGGCCTCTCACTGCTGTGGCCTCTCCCGCCGCGGAGCACAGGCTCCGGACGCGCAGGCCCAGCGGCCATGGCTCACGGGCCCAGCCGCTCCGCGGCACGTGGGATCCTCCCGGACCGGGGCGCGCGAACCCGCGTTCCCTGCATCGGCAGGCGGACTCTCAACCACTGCGCCACGAGGGAAGCGCCTGACATATGTTTTTAAATAACATCAACTAATACCTGTGCTAATATTACCACCAGGTTTATCAACAAAAACTTTACTGGAAAGCTGTGAAGGTTTCAGTGCTAGATTAAGTGTTCCAAAATTCTAGTATTTGGTTGAAAGCTCAAATGTTACCATTCACAAGAAAAGTATCATTGCTTTTCCTTGAAGAAATAAGTCCATTTCTTTACTTTTTAAGACAATATCTGTAAAATATTCAAGTAGTAATAAGCACCGTTTATCAGCCAGAATTTCTCTCTAGTGAAAATGGTTTCCATTAAAAACCACTGGACTTCCCAGCTGACGCCCTACCCCCCCCCCCCCAACCCCTTATGCGCTCTGGGGCTGCCCTGGGAGCACCTCCTGTGGGAGCCGCAGGCTGTGGGCGAAGGGGCTTGGAGGAGCCTGGCCGTCTGGCGGTAAACAAGAGGCCAGGCTGGAGCCACAGATGCAGCAGCAAAGCTGCCGGTCATTCGTGGTGAAGGATTGGGGGACGCTTCTCTATCCTCCGTGTTGCTGGTAGTTTGAGTGGGGAAGAGATGGCTGACAGTGTCAAAACCTTTCTTCAGGACCTTGCCAGGGGAATTAAAAACTCCGTCTCTGGAAGTTGTACCATCTCAAAGCTAGATGCTCACATTCAGCAAAAGAGAGAAGAACAGCATCTAAGAGGGCTAGTAGTGTCCTGGCTCAGAGCATAGAGAGGAAGCAAGATTGAGCCACCTATTGGCAGTGAACTTTTCCAGTGCTGCGCATGAAATGGCAGAGTACTCTGGTTCAGTCTCCTCCTGCTTTTATCAAGTGTTTATTCCTTTGCTTCAGTCAGTAACGGCCCAAATTATCAGTGATCCATCTCTACATAGAGGTGTTTGGTTCTGCTGGAATTTTCCTCCCATCAGTTTTCAGTGACCCCCCTGTTGGTGCTCAGCAAAGTTGTGAATGCGATTCGGTTTCAGGATATAGCTGATCTGGAATTTGAGGTATCAGGGATGAAACCTCACCCATTCCCTGCTGTCAGCAAAATAATTGCTTACATGCTCTTCAACCGTTTGCTGCAGGCTCTTTTTATCCAGGGGATACTTGTGAGTCTCTTTCCCATGCATTTTGTTGGTCAACTGGTTTGTCTCCTGCATATGTCTCTTTTCTATTCACTATACTGGACTTCCCAGCGGATGCCACGCCTCCTACATTATCAGTGGCTGCCTTTTCTCTGTCCTCTTCCCCTCGTTTATTATCAGCACTTATGAAGCCAAGACCCCTGGCAAAGCCTACCTTTTCCAGCTGCACTTCCTTTTCCTTGGTGGTTTTCTTAAGCAACAGAATCTTCCACAAAATGGTGTACCTGCAGTCTGCCCTGAGTAGCTCAACCTCTGCAGAGAAGTTCCCCCAAGGTATTAGTCTATTGCAGAGCTGAAGTCTGCTGCAGGTCACGGTGTCGGCCATCCAGAGGGGATGGAGGGGGTTGGGAGGACCCTTTGGCAGCTGTTTTCCTTGTTCAACTTCCCCACTACGGAAGGCAGGACCCACCGTGCCAAGGGTCCTTTGCATATTCCCTTCTTTCTGAGGAATTGGGATTTGTGTCTCGTGCACCTAAGGCAGAACCTTTCTGACACCAGTAGGGTTGATTTTTAACACTGGTGAATCTGAAAGGATCACAAATTTTTCTGCAGCTCTTTTCTAGCATTTGCCAGCCCCCCTGCCTGAAATGATTTGAATACTTTTCTCCCTGTGCCATTTACCATCCCACCACCTCTTCCTGCCTTCCACCATCCTTGGATGAATGGATTTTTGTAATTCTAGCTGTTGTATTTTGTGGACGTGTTATTTTTGTTGTTTTTCTGTGAAGCACATATATTGGATGTTGGAGGTAAAGAAGAATCTGAATTCCTCTTGGTCATTCCACTTATAGCCATCACCATCTTGTTTCTTTCAATTTTGTTCTCTCTTGCTCTACTGCCAAAAACAAGCCTGAAGAGATAGGACAGGAGGAAAGACCTCACAATGAGATCTGCTGGGTTTTGAAGAGTGATTTTCTTTTCTTCCCCTTGAAGGGGAAAAAGCTGTTTTTCACTGGTACATTTAAAGTTTCCCAGCTATAGGGAGGTACCAATTTTGGACAAGTGCCACTGCAACACAGAATGCTCAGACAACCTGAACGTTTAAACTCTGGAGGTCAGAAATTTACTGTTGTCCACTGCCAGGTTTGTCTGGTATTTCAAAGGATTATTGAGTGCTGCAAATAGCTGAAGGGGTAAACTTATTAAACCCATTAAACCTGTGGAGGGAAAAAAAAACAACTAATTTAGCTTGCAACTGAAACAATAATCACCTGCCCCCTTCACATAGGTGATTTTCCTAACAACAGCTATCATACTCATATAAGTAGCAGAAGTGCTTCAGGAATAGGGACTTCCCTGATGGTCCAGTGGGTAAGACTCTGTTCTCTCAATGCAGGGGTATGGGTTCGTTCCCTGGTTGGGGAACTAGATCCCGCGGGCATGCAGCAACTAAAAGATCCCCTGTGCTGCAACTAAGTCCTGGCACAGCCTAAATAAGTAAAAATAAATTCTTTTTTTTTTTTTTTTTGGCGGTAGGGGG